>NW_025190389.1:0-3369 GCF_004010195.1 Chiloscyllium plagiosum
CAGTGTGGGAGGTGTGTCCCTGACCAGAGGCCATCACGGGAGGAATGTCACAGACCAGATACTAGTACGGGAGGAGTGACCCAGACCTGAGGCCAGTGCGGGGGGAGTTTCCCAGACCAGAGGCCGGTGCAGGAGGAATGTCCCAGATCAGAGACCAGTGCGGGAGGAGTGTCCCAGACCAGAGACCAGCGCAGGAGGAGTGTCCAAGACCAGACCGCAGAGCGAGAGGAGTGTCCCAGACCAGCGGCCAGTGTGGGAGGAGTGTCTCAGACAAGAGGCCAGTGCGGGAGGAATGTTCCAGACCAGAGACCAGTGCGGGAGGAGTGTCCCAGACCAGAGACCAGTGCGGGCGGAGTGTCCCAGACCAGCGGCCAGTGCAGGAGGAGTGTCCAAGACGAGAAGCTAGAGCGGGAGGAGTTTCCCAGACCAGAGACCAGTGCGGGTGGAGTGTCCCAGACCAGATGTCAGTGAGGGAGGAGTGTCCCAGCCCAGAGGCCAGCGTGGGAGCAGTGTCCCAGACCAGAGGCCAGCGCAGGAGGAGTGTCCCAGACCAGACGCCAGAGCAGGAGGAGTGTCCCAGACCTGCGGCCAGTGTGGGAGGAGTATACCAGACCAGAGACAGTGCGGGAGGAGTGTCCCAGACCGGAAGCCAGAGCAGGAGGAATGTCCCAGACCAGAGGCCAGAGCAGGAGTGTCCCAGACAAGCGGCCAGTGCGGGAGGAGTGTCCCAGACCAGAGACAGTGCGGGAGGAGTGTCCCAGACCAGAAGCCAGAGCAGGAGGAGTGTCCCAGAGCAGCAGCCAGTGCAGGAGGACTGTCCCAGATCAGATGCCAGTGAGGGAAGAGTGTCCCAGACTAGAGGCCAGCGAGGGAGGTGTATTCCAGACCAGAGACCAGTGCGGGAGGAGTGCCCGAGACCAGAGGCCAGTGCGGGTGGAGTGTCCCAGACTAGAGACCAGAACAGGAGGAGAGTCCCAGACCAGAGTCCAGTGAAGGAGGAATGTCCCAGACCAGAGGCCAGTGCGGGAGGAGTGACCCAGGCCAGCGGCCAGTGTGGGAGGAGTGTCCCAAACCAGAGGTCAGTGCGGGAGTAGTGTCCCAGATCAGAGGCCAGCGCAGGAGTAATTTCCCAGGCCAGAGGCCAGTGTGGGAGGAGTGTCCCAGACCAGAGGACAGTGCAGGGGAAGTGTCACAGACCTGAGGCCAGCATGGGAGGAGTGTCCCAGACTAGAGGCCAGTGCGGGAGGAGTGCCCCAGACCAGAGGCCAGCGCAGGAGGAGTGTCCAAGACCAGAGGCCAGAGCGAGAGAAGGGTCCCAGACCAGCGGCCAGTGTGGGAGGAGTGTCCCAGATCAGAGACCAGTGCGGGAGGAGTGTCCCAGACCAGAGACAGTGCGGGAGGAGTGTCCCAGACCGGAAGCCAGAGCAGGAGGAATGTCCCAGACCAGAGACCAGCGCGGGAGGAGTGACCCAGGCCAGCGGCCAGTGTGGGAGGAGTGTCCCAGACCAGAGGACAGTGCAGGGGAAGTGTCACAGACCTGAGGCCAGCATGGGAGGAGTGTCCCAGACTAGAGGCCAGTGCGGGAGGAGTGCCCCAGACCAGAGGCCAGCGCAGGAGGAGTGTCCAAGACCAGAGGCCAGAGCGAGAGAAGGGTCCCAGACCAGCGGCCAGTGTGGGAGGAGTGTCCCAGACCAGAGACCAGTGCGGGAGGAGTATCCCAGACCAGAGGCCAGCGTGGGAGGAGTGTCCCAGACCAGAGGCCAGCGCGGGAGGAGTGTCCCAGACCAGATGCCAGTGAGGGAGGAGTGTCCCAGACCAGAGGCCTGCGCGGAAGGAGTGTCCCAGACCAGAAGCCAGAGCAGGTGGAGTGTCCCAGACCTGCGGCCAGTGTGGGAGGAGTGTCCCAGACCAGAGACAGTGAGGGAGGAGTGTCCCAGACCGGAAGCCAGAGCAGGAGGAGTGTCCCAGACCAGAAGCCAGAGCAGGAGGAGTGTCCCAGACCAAGGACAGCGCAGAAAGAGTGTCCCAGACCAGATGCCAGTGAGGGAGGAGTGTCCCAGACCAGAGGGCATCATGGGAGAAGTGTGCCAGACCAGAGGGCAGTGCAGGAGGAGGGTCCCAGACCAGAGAGCAACATGGGAGGAGTGTTTCACACCAGAGGGCAGCGCAAGAGGTGTGTCACAGGACAGAGGCAAGTGCGGGAGGAGAGTCCCAGACCAGAGGACAGTGCAGGAGGAGTGACCCAGACCAGAGGGCATCATGGGAGAAGTGTGCCAGAGCAGAGGGCAGTGCAGGAGGAATGTCACAGACCAGAGAGCAGCATGGGAGGAGTGTCTCACACCAGAGGGCAGCGCAAGAGGTGTGTCACAGGCCAGAGGCAAGTGCGGGAGGAGAGTCCCAGACCAGAGGACAGTGCAGGAGGAGTGTCACAGACCAGAGAGCAGCATGGGAGGAGTGTCTCACACCAGAGGGCAGCGCAAGAGGTGTGTCACAGGCCAGGGGGCAGCGCGGGAGGAGTGTCCCAGACCAGAGACCAGTGCAGGAGGTGTGTCCCAGACCAGGTGCCAGTGAGGGAGGAGTGTCCCAGACCAGAAGCCAGTGCAGGAGGAGTGTCCCAGACCAGAGACAGTGTGGGAGGAGTGTCCCAGACCAGAGACAGTGCGGGAGGAGTGTCCCAGACCGGAAGCCAGAGCAGGAGGAGTGTCCCAGAACAGAAGCCAGAGCAGGAGGAGTGTCCCAGACAAGCGGCCAGTGCGATAGGAGTGTCCCAGACCAGAGACAGTGTGGGAGGAGTGTCACAGACCAGAAGCCAGAGCAGGAGGAGAGTCCCAGACCAGAGGCCAGTGCAGGAGGACTGTCCCAGACCAGATGCCTGTGAGGGAAGAGTGTCCCAGACCAGAGGACAGTGCGGAAGGAGTGTCCCAGACCAAAAGCCAGAGCAGGAGGAGAGTCCCAGACCAGAGGCCAGAGCGGCAGGAGTGTCCCAAACCAGTGACCAGTGCGGGAGGTGTTTACCAGACCAGAGACCAGTGCGAGAGGAGTTTCCCAGACCAGAGACCAGTGCGAGAGATGTTTCCCAGACCAGAGGCCAGTGCAGGAGGAATGTCCCAGACCAGAGACAAGAGCAGGAGGAGCTTCCCAGACCAGCGCGGGAAGAGTGTCCCAGACCAGAGACCAGTGTGGGAGGAGTGTCCCAGAACAGAGGCCAGCACAGGTGGAATGGCCCAGATCAGAGGTCAGTGTGGGAGGAGTGTCCCAGACCAGAGGCCAGTGCCTGAGGAGTGTCCCAGACCAAGGACAGCGCAGAAAGAGTGTCCCAGACCAGTTGCCAGTGAGGGAGGAGTGTCCCAGACCAGAGACCAGTGCGGG
>NW_025190390.1:0-1756 GCF_004010195.1 Chiloscyllium plagiosum
TTAGCACGGCCAATCCACCCTAACATGCACATCTTTGGATTGTGGGAGGAAATCGGAGCCCCCGGTGGAAACCCACGCAGACACGGGAGCGGGGGGAGAATGTGCAAACTCCACCCAGACTGTCACCCGAGGGTGGGTTCGAACCCGGGTCCCTGGCACTGTGAGGCAGCAGTGCTAACCACTGAGTCACCGTGCCACAAGAGCGATACATATATACCAGGGTGGGATGGGAAAGTGTTCTTTGGGGAGGGGACTGTGGGGGGTGTGGCGGGGGTCAGTTGGTCACTCAGCTGGGAAGACCTATAAGGTAGTGGAGAGAGAGAGGTATATATCACAGGGCCGGGGATTAACGTGTATTAACCAGGGATCCGTATCATACTGCAGGACGATCTGTATCATATATAATGGACAGCAAGCAGGTGGGAGGGATAGATTCCAAGCCCAATATCCCCCAGGCAAGTATTTATCAGCCTGGCAGGTCAGGCAGTATCTGAGGAGCCAGGAGCATTCACGGTCGGGCCTTGGTCCGAATGCGGCTTCCGCTCCTCGGATGCTCCCTGACTTGCTGTGCATGGCCAGGACCGCTCTCTTCCCTCTAAATCTGCAGCATCTGCAGCCCTCACTTTCTCCTGGAGATTTCTCGACAGGCAGTTAGCCTTGCTGTGTCATCCAGCATTTCCTCACATGCCTGAGGGTTACCCTGAGGGATTCCCTTCCTCAGCGGCGATCTTCAGTTTCAAACCACCACCTGTCTCTCGCTCCCTCACGCTCTCGGTTTCTGCCCCTGTCTTGATCTCTCACTCACCTCACTCACCTCTCTCTCTCTCTCTGTCTCTCTCTCACACACACACCTGCACACATTCTCTCTGTCTCTCTCCCTTGCCCCCTCCCTCCCTCCCACACACAAATACACCTGTGTGTCTGTCTCTCTAATGGGAGAACGTGTGGTCTGGTAAGTGGACAGAGTCTTATTGCTGAGGATGATACTGGGGTGATATATGCTAAATACCAGGGTGGACATATATATTCCCTGTGGTAAGGGGGTGTTCCATACTGGGGAAAGAGATGTGAAACACGCGCTGTGGTGTCTACTGGGGAATACCTGTGCCTGAGGCTGGAGATGAAGGGTATAATATCAACGTGAAGACCAGGCTGGGGGTCAGTTACAGTGGACTGGGGGTTGGAGAGGGTGGGGGGAGGAGATGGAGGGATGGCTTGATGGGGTTCGGGAGGATAGTTAGCTCACCCCCCCCCCCTCTGAGTGACCGTTGTCTCTCCCCTTCCTCCTGCAGATTGTGGCCAGTGGGTCATTCCGCGTTGCCAAGGAACCGCTGGGCTTCATCAAGATACTGGAGTGGGTGAGTCACTGTCTCTGTGGGCGGGGGGGGTGTATGTGTGAGAGAGAGAGTGTGTATCTCTGCATGTGTGTCTGTGTGTCTCTGTGAGTGTGTATCTGCGTGTGCGTCCGTGGGTGTGCAGGTGTCTATGTGTGTCTGTCTGTGAGTGTGAGTGTCTGCGTGGATGTGTGAGAGAGATTTGTGTGTGTGTGTGTGTCTGCGTGGGAGACTCGGTGGGTGTGTGTCTATGTGCGTCTGTCTGTGAGTGTCAGTGTGTGTGTGCCTCTGTGTATGGGCGTGAGTGTGTATCTTTGTGTGTGTGTGTCTGTGTCTGTGCGTCTTTGTGTGTGTGTGTGTGTGTGTGTGTGTGTGTCTGTGTGTGTGTGTGTGTGTGTGTGTCTGTGTGTGTGTGTGTGTGT
>NW_025190390.1:1857-3369 GCF_004010195.1 Chiloscyllium plagiosum
TGCGAGAGAGAGACTGTGTTTGTGCGTGCGCCAGAAACTGTGTGTTTATGTGGGAGAGAATGTGTGTGTGTGTGTGTACGCGAGCGAGAGAGAATGTGTGTGAGAGAGAGAGAGAGAGAGATGGGATAAGAGCACGTGCGAGAGAGACAGGGGAGAAACGTTTAGAGGGCGTAGCAATGATGTGGAGGTGCCGGTGTCAGACGGGGGTGGACCAGGACAGGAACCCACACATCACCAGGTTATAATCCAACAGGTCGATTTGAAATCCCTTCCCTTGCTATTCGGCCTGTTGGCACCATTTCTTACAATCTTTTGATCTCTCTCTCTCTGCGCCTGCATTCTGTGCCTGTCCGCTTCTCGCTCAGTTCACCTGCTGAAGGAGCAGCGCTCCGAAAGCTAGTGATTCCGAGTGAACCTGGCGTTGTGTGACCTCTGACCTTGTCGGGCGACGGAAGGAGAGAGAGAGAGTCTGATGGAGACCTCCATAACCCCCCCCCACCCCGGCCTTGCACAGAGTAGGGTGCTGAGTATCCTACACTAAACGCCCTGGCACACACAGGAAGAAAACCAGAAAGCTCAGCAGCATTTTGTGAAGAAGAATCAAAGGTAACATTTTGTGTCCGGTGACTCTTCCTCAGAATGGGCACCCAGGAAAGTGGTTGGGGCTGTTGGAGGGTCAGTCTGCTCAGCTCCAGCACGTCTCTACAGGGGTCCCTCAGGGTAGTGTCCCAGACCCCAGCCATCTTCAGCTGCTTCATCAATGACCCTCCCTCCACCGTCAGGTCAGGGGTGGGGACGGTCCCTGATGGTTACACAATGGTCAGCACCATTCGGCTCCTCCCTCAGTTACTGAAGCACTCCGTGTCCAAACCCAGCAAGATCTGGACAATACCCAGGCTTGGGCTGGCGATGGGGCAAGGAACATTCATGCCACACACAAATGCCAGGCTATACCCGTCACCAACAAGAGAGAGAATCTAACCATCACCCCTTGACTTTCAATGGTGTTACCGTCACTGAATCCCCTTCCCCCACTATCAACATCCTGGGGGTTACCGTCTCCAACAAGAGAGAGAGAATCTAACCATCGCCCCCCTTGACGTTCAATGGCGTTACCATCACTGAATCCCCCTCCCCCCACTATCAACATCCTGGGGGTTACCGTTGACCAGAAACTGAACCAGACCCAGCCCCATATCAATCCAGCGGCTCCGAGAGCAGGTCAGAGGCTGGGAATCCTGCAGCGAGTAACTCCCCTCCTGACTCTCTGCCCCTGAAGCCCTGACCCACCATCGACAAGGCACGAGTCAGGAGGGTGAGGGAATATTCCCCACTTGGGGGGAGGGGCACATTAGAAATTCTTGGCCAAGCTAGAACACTCCCTCCCTCCCCCAAGGGAGCTGGGCTTATTAGGAATGCCTGGCTGAGCTCCAACACTCCCTCCCTCCCATCCCCGAGGTAGCTGGGCTCAGTAGGAATGCCCGGCTGAGCTCCAACACTCCCTCCCTCCCA
>NW_025190391.1:0-3369 GCF_004010195.1 Chiloscyllium plagiosum
CTTAAGCTGCATTTTTGTTTATTTCTGCGCAGCTCTCTCAGTCCATGTAGGTTAGTGAGTTCTGAAGCTAGAAGTCAATACTGGGAATGGCATTGGCACACTGACAAGTGTATATAGACCTAGCAAGTAGGAAGCTGTAACATTGCAAAGGATCTGGATCTCCCTGTACACCAGTCACTGGAAGCAATATTGCAGGAGCAGAAAGCAGGCAGCCAGATAAATGGTGTATTCACCTTCATTTCAGGGGGATTTGAATACAGGAGTAAGGGTTATTTACTGCAGCTGTAATGGCCTTAGTGGGACCCCATCTCGAACATTGCACAGTATTGTGTGCAGTTTTGGCCTCCTTACCTAGTAAAGGACAAACCTGACATTGAGGGAGAGCAGTGAAGACGGATCTCTGGGATGACAGGCTTGTTGTGGGAGCAGAGTTAGGGAAACTGGGCCTGTATGCCATGGGCTTTAGGAAAATGAGTGGAGATCTCATTGAAATATGTAAAACCCTGACAGTATGAGACAGACAGAAAGCAGGGATGATAATTTCCCAGGCCGGGATGTCTGAAACAAGGGGCCACTGTATTAGGGTCAGGCAGACCAGTCTGCATTGTGATGAGAATAAATATCTGCACTCAGAGACTGGTACCCTGGGGAGCGCTCTCCCAAATCAGGCTGTCGAAGCCAAGGCGCTGAATATAAATAAGGATTTCTGGAATTAAATGGACAGGGAGAGAGCAGGAGTATGGTGTGAAGATAGAAGATCAGTTATCATTCCCGGTGCTTCTCCAATAACACGGTAGCTGTGTTTCTGTGCAACACTGTGTTGTAGATAATTGTGCAATATTAATAATGGGGCTAATGGGGAAAAGAGGGTAAGGGGCACATCTCCGCATCCCCTCCCCCAACTATCAGTAAATACCAAAAAATAAGTTTAGTCTAACACGCACACTAGCAGAGTCTAAATAAATCTTTAAATCACATATTGTTATGGAACTGTGCTGTAAATGTAAAACTTTCACACGACAGTCACTGACTACAGCAGTGTACCATTCACCACACTCATCACCAGAACGCGTGCGAGGCTGACTGACCACGTGATGCAGAATGCTCATTCTCCTCAAGATTCTATCCCCACCCCACACCCGTTTGAAATAAAGTTCCTCCTAAATGTAGACTACAATTCCCAGTTTAAGGCTCAGTTTCAAGGCTTGCAGAGCGGATTGCATTCTTGTTTTGGTGAACGCATTGACTGTGCGATTTGCAGAAAGAAGATTCCAAATCTGGATTTTGCTGTTCAGCTGGTGCCCGGCAAGGAACCGCGTCACAGTGAACGGGAATTCACTTTATAGAAAACAGTTCACGAATTGCATTGCTGTCAAATCGTATTTAATAAACACGTGTTATCGGAGAACTGCTGTATATTGAATGGAGGAGCAAAATTGATGGCACTACAGCAGTTCTCATTTTATATTTCACAATGTTTAATTACGATATGAACATTGTATGGGGAAAACTGCATTCAGGAGATGTTTGGGCATGAATTAGCATGGGGAAATCTCAATGTGTTGGATAGCCTATTCATTTCACAATGTTTCTGTGCAGTCTGTTGGAAAGCTCTGTAAATGTTTCACAAGCTCTCAGATGTTAGGAAGGAGGTCACTGCAGTATCAACAGGACGTTGTTTCCCGTTCCCTTTTCCGATACTGAGCCTGGTGCCAGGAGTCATGTCCACATGGGGACCGAAGGCAAACCACACTGAGCAGATTATTTCTGTACAGCTTGACAGTTCTGTCAAAAAGAGCTCCCAATAATTTGATTACGAGATGATACTGAGGGGGTGGTAATTGGTAAGATTGTAATTATTCTCCTCTTAGGGAATGGGGCATCGTTGAGTAATTTTTCACATTGCCAGGGAGATGTCAGAGTTGGAGATGGAATGAAACTGCTTCCCCAGGGACAGGGCATGTTGTGCAGCACAAGTCTTCAGATCAATTACAGGAATGGGGTCAGGGCCCACTGCCTTTGTTGTATCTATTGTGTTCAGCTGTTTCTTCATGTCATGTGCAGCGAAGCGAATTGCTTGAAGACTGGCACCTGTGATTCTGTGGGCATCATGATGAGTGTGAGGTGGATCACCCACTCAATGCGTCTGGCTGAGGATAGTGCAGAGAGCACATACGTGACTTTTTCACTGATGTACAGGGTGTTCCGATATTCAGGATGACGATATTTGTGGAGTCGTTTCCTCCAATAAATTGTTTAGTAGTCATCGGCATTTATGATTGGATTTGGTAGGACGACAGAGCTTAGATCTGATCTGTTAGTCTTGGGATCATTTCACCCTATCCATCAGATGTTAGTTTTGTTGTTTCGAATGCAACCAGTCAAGTGTGGTAGCTTTAATGGGTTGTCATCAGGTTTAGGTGCACGTGATTCCGACGCTAGCATGTTCACCCACATTCGTCACTGAACCATGGATCGGCTGGATGGTAATGGTAGTCTGATGGATTATCCTTCGGAAGAAGTCACAGATTGCCATTTAATACAATTCTCTTTGTACTGCTGCTGTGGTCTACAGCATCAGATGATAACCCAGTTTGAGTTGCAATATCTTTACAATTCAATTCTACTGACTGTCCCCCAGTTCACACCGAGACCCTTTCACCCATCAGCCCTGTATTCTGTGACCTACCTGGTTTCTGATGCAGTAACACTTCCATTTTCATATTCTCATTCTGCTGAGGGCCTCTCCCTGGTGTCATGCCTCTAATTTGTTACTTTGACTCAATCCATTTAAAGCAATAATCTAAATCGTTTCTTTTACACAATGTAAACTTCTGTATTTGAAGTAAATGTGTTTCCCTCTATTTTTCTCCCTGACCATGATTAAGAGCTCTGCAGCGTCAGTGATGACAGGCTTATGTAGTTTCAGAGTCAAGGAACTTGTGCACCATACATTATTGTTCAGGACCCAGTGTACTCCATGTTGAACAGGATGTTTGAGCATCTTTGACGTACTTCTTTGGAAATTGTCCAAAATCAGAAATTGCTGAAAATGTTGCAACATCTTCTGGAATGAATGCAGAGTTAACATTTCAGATCCAGTGACCCTCTACAAGCTACCAGTGTCTCCAGAAATTTTCGTATTTTTATTTCCAGTATCCATAGTTATTTGTTTAGTGAAGATTTGTTCTGTGCCTATTCATTTCTGGAGAAACTCAGCAGGTCTGTCAGCATCTGCAGTGACAGAAAAACAGCGTGAGCATTTCAAGCCCAGTGTTATACTTCTTCAGAACTGAAAAGGATTGGAAACTGGGCTTTTTAATCCTTTGCCAGAGTTGGGGGATGGGTGACAAGGGGAAGAGGGAGTGG
>NW_025190392.1:0-3370 GCF_004010195.1 Chiloscyllium plagiosum
AAAATATCTGTATTTGATATTAAGACCAGATGTTAGGTTTAGAGAGAGCGGAAGATGAGCAAGTGTTTCTGTTGACTGTATTGGCTGGAAGTATGCAGAACATGTTGCCTATTATAGTGGTGCAAGTAGAGAATATCAATGATTGATAAAAACAATTAGATCAGTTCTGAGGGAAATAAACTTGCAGAGTTTGGGGTACGTATGGGGAATGAGAATATGGGATTCTGCTACAGAGAGCCAGCTTGGATTTGATGGGCCTCTTTCTGTGCTATAATGATTTTATTTGGATTTGCTTAACTTGCTCTGGTCACCGATTAAGTTGTCATTTAGGTAAATCTGCTCAGTGTTCCTACTCAGACCAATACAGGCTGTCCCTCCACAGCAGGAGATAATGTTTACTGCTTTATACTGGATTCTTTTGGGGTGGGGGGCGAACGGTGTGTGTAACAGTCTGCTAGCATTTATCTGAAATGGCAAAACACCAGTGCAGCCAGACTGGGGATCGACTCTGGAAATGTGGGGAATGCCAGAAGGGAATTCTTTACCCATCCCACCTGGAAACTGGCCAAACCAGTCAGACTGAAGAGCTGTTCACTTGCTCTGTGTGTGTGTGGTGGAAGGGATTCACTCAGGCATCCATCCTGCTGAGACACCAGTCAATTTACTGATAGCCACACCCCTTGAAGGATTTTTTTTCTCTTTTTCATGCCAAGTAATGAACAATGGTTTTGGTAGCTGATAAAGTTGTGCACACAGAGATCTTAGCTTTGGAAATGTTCACAACATTGTTGAACATACACAGATTCACAATGGGTACAGATTTTTATTTTCCTTTATTCATTCACAGGATGAGGGTGTCGCTGGCCCGGCAGCATTTACTGCCCATCCCTAATTGCCCAGAGGGCAGGTAAGAGTCAACCACATTGCCGTGGATCTGAGGTCAAAATGTTGGCCAGACCAGGTAAGGATGGCAGCTTCCTTCTGGAAAGGGCATTAGTGAACCAGATGGGTTTTTCTGACAATCGATTAATGGTCATCATTAGACTCTAAATTCACAAGTTTTTTCTGGTGATGATTGGAAGCACCATCAGTCTTGGTACCTTTTTGGGGATAAAACCAGTTTCAATTAGCTTTCTGTTAAATGCATGGCAATCAATTCTATCTCACAACACTCAGGCAGATTAGTTTTTGGAGAAGGACTCTCCATCTCCCCAACCTCCTCCATCCACATCTCCAACAGTACAATAATCTCATAGAGTCTCTTTATGATTATGAATGAGACAATCTGATCGGCTGCTTCTTTCTCTACTCCTATGTCAAGTTGGATCTTAAACTCCCCTTACTGCAGTTGTGATCCTGCATCATTGTACAGTGTTGCTCGTATTTCATGTCTTGGCCTATCAGTGTTCATGATACTGCATGTAGTATATGGGGCCAACAGTGTAAGAGATTAGCTCTTTCTTTCCAACAACAGCAGTAGAATTGTACTCCAAAAAAACTTATAGAATCACGGCCAAGAATATCCCCCAACTTACCTCTTACCATCAAACCAGAGTATCAATCCTCGTTCAACTGAGAGAATTCAGGAGGTCATGTCAGTCACAGCAGCATGAATACCTAAAAATGAGGTGTTAATCTGATGAAGTTCCCAAAGAGGACTACTTGTGTGCCAAACAGCATAACCAGCAAGTGATAGACAGAGCGAAGCAATCCGGGAAACAACAGAACAGACCTACGATCTGCAGTCCAACCAAATCCAGTTGTGAATGAAATCAGAGCACAGCTGGAGTTCTGAGAACAGTTCTCTTCAAGATATTAACCAACAAGAATGTCAGACTGGATTAATTATCATAAAACTCAAGTCCATTTGATATTCATATATTTACAATCAGTGTTCAATTCACCAAATGTAGTTGAAGGTAAAGATAATCTTCAAGTGATTGTAACCGCGGAGATATCTGAATACTTGATCAGCAAATTAAAGCCTGTTGTGTTTAGATAGTAATAATTTTAAAGAGATTTTAAAAAGTAAGGTGACTTGAGTACAATGGAAGAAGTTGATTGGTGGGTAGCTGATAATGTTGTTTTAATCTGAAGTTAATTTAGGATTAGTTAGCAAATAAACGCATGGTAGGGAATCCCAGCCTCATGGAGTGCACATCCAGTTCCATGTGGGAAAACCAGGACACTTCTTGTGTGAGCGACAACCACAACAACACGGAGGTGACGTGGGAAATGTCAGGAACACTCGTTTGAACACAGCTAAAGTACTGCACACATTTCTGATCCCCACATTCCAGGGTTGACGTGATCACACCAGAGAGGGTACACGGGAGACTGATCAGAATGTTTCCATGATTGGAAAATGTCTGCTCTGAGGAAAGGTTGGATAGATTGGGGATGATTTCCGAGGAGGATGAGCTGAGATTTAATTGAATTGATAAAATGCTGAAGAATCCAGATCAAGTGGATAGGAAGGAGCTATTCATTAACTGGGAGGTCAGAAACTGGAAGATTTAGATTGAAACTAATTCCCAGAAAGAAGGGGAAGGGAGAATTCATTTCACTCGGAGATGGTGGGGAGCAGGAACGCATTGATGGGGCAATAACCAGCATCACATTAGAATAAAAGGACATGGATGTAACTGAGATGCTGGAGCACACAGGGCTGCGGACTAAAGTCTGCAGAATGGGATCATTGTGATTTATTTGACATTTATCCAGGATATTAAAGTCAAGTCCAATTTGAGAATTTATGAACATCATCCGACCTGAATTCCAAATGTCAGAATAACTTTATCAGAAAGTTACAGCACAGATTGAGGCCACGTGGCCCATCCTGCATATGTGGGCTGTAATAGAATGACCCAAGCTTTACAGCGTTCTGTACTTACCAATGAGAGCAACAATTTCAGACTGTGAACTGTGCCCTCTATGTTGTTATAATCTGTTTTTATAATGAATATCTTTCACAGCTGCACACCTTGTTTCCTGGTTTCTTTCCCAGCCCTGACTCCATTCCCTGTGGCCTTGAGGGACTACTATTTCTCCTGCCTTCCCCCGTGTGACAGACTGTCTTTTTGTCCTTGTCTCACCCCCATCTTGCTCACAACTTGTTACATTTCTGATTCCCAGACCTCTGTGACTTCACTGCGCCCCCTGGGTCAGTGGCACGAGTTTTGAATTCTCTTCTTCATGAGATAATCGGAAATCTTTCTGGCTACAGTTTCCCCTCGATTTTATTTTGAGAAGAAAAGAGGATTTGCGTCAGAGTAAAGTATTTTGAGTCCTCCTCCACAATTCTGAGCAGTTAGACATAATTTGAGACCATCCCACAGATGTGCAGGTTTGATGGTTTGTCCGTGCTAAC
>NW_025190393.1:0-3370 GCF_004010195.1 Chiloscyllium plagiosum
GAGTTTTACTGGGATAATGATGTTTTATTGGGATGGTGACGTTTTACTGGGATAATGACGTTTTACTGGAATGGTGACGTGTTCCTGGGATAATGATGTTTTATGGGGATGGTGAACATTTTACTGGAATGGTGACGTATTACTGGGATAATTACAATTTACTGGAATGATGTTGCTTTACTGGGATAATGACGTTTTACTGGAATGGTGACGTATTACTGGGATAATGACGTTTTACTGGGATGGTGACGCTTTACTGGGATGGTGACGTTTTACTGGGAAAATTACATTGTACTGGAATGATGACGCTTTACTGGGATAATGACGTTTTACTTGGGATGGTGAGGTTTTACTGGGATGGTGAATTTTTACTGGGATGATGACATTTTACTGGGATAATGACACTTTACTGGGATGGTGACGTTTTACTGGGATGATGACAGTTTACTGGGATAATGACGCTTTACTGGGATAATGGTGTTTTACTGGGATGGTGACGTTTTACTGGGATGGTGATGCTTTAATGGAATGATGACATTTTTCTGGGATAATGACGCCTTACTGGGATGGTGACGTTTTACAGGGATGGTGATGTTTTACTTGGAAGGGGACATTTTTCTGGGATAATGACGCTTTACTGGGATAATGATGTTTTACTGGGATAATGACGCTTTATTGGGATGATGACGTTTTACTGGGATGATGACGTTTTGCTGGGATGGTGACATTTTACTGGGATATCGATGTTTTACTGGGATGGTGACGTTTTACTGGGTTGATGACGTTTAACTGGGATGGTGATATTTTACTGGGATAATGATGTTTTACAGGGATAATTACATTTTACTTGAATGATGATGCTTTACTGGGATAATGACGTTTTACTGGGATGGTGACGTTTTACTGGGAAAATGATGCTTTACTGGGATATTGATATTTTACGGGGATGGTGACGTTTTCCTGAGATGGTGATGTTTTACTGGGATCGTGACGCATTACTGGGATGATGACGTTTTACTGGGATAATGACGTTTTACTGGGATGGTGACGCTTAAGTGGGCTGGTGATGTGTGACTGGGATATTGATGTTTTACGGGGATGGTGACGTTTTACTGGAATGGTGACGTTTTACTTAGATAATTACATTTTACTGGAATGATGACGCTTTACTGGGATAATGATGTTTTACTGGGATGGTGAAGCTTTACTGGGATGAAGACGTTTTACTGGGATGATGACGTTTTGCTGGGATGATGACATTTTACAGGGATAATGACGTTTTACTGGGATGGTGACGTTTTACTGGGTTGATGACGTTTTACTGGGATGGTGATGTTTTACTGGGATAATGATATTTTACAGGGATGGTGACGTTTTACTGGAATGGTGCTGTTTTACTGGGATAGTTACATTTTACTGGAATGGAGATGCCTTACTGGGATAATGACGTTTTACTGGGATGGTGACGTTTAACTGGGATGTTGACGTTTTACTGGGATGGTGATGTTTTACTGGGATAATGATGTTTTACGGGGATGGTGACGTTTTACTGGAATGGTGACGTTTTACTTGGATAATTACATTTTACTGGAATGATGGCGCTTTACTGGGATGATGACGTTTTAGTGGGATAATGATGTATTACTGAGATGGTGACGTTTTACTGAGATTGTGACATTTTACTGGGACAATGTCGTTTTACTGGGATGGTGACGCATAACTCGGATGGTGGCGTTTTACTGTGATAATGATGCTTTACTGGGATAATGACGTTTTACTGGGATGGTCACATTTTACTGGGTTGGTGACGTTTTACTGGGATGGTGACGATTTACTGGGATTGTGACGTTTTACTGGGATGATGACGCTTTACTGGGATAATGACGCTTTACTGGGATGGCGACGTTTTACTGGGATGATGACGTTTTACGGGGATGATGACATTTTACTGGGATGGTGACGTTTTACTGGGATGGTGACGTTTTACTGGGATGATGACGCTTTACTTGGATAATGACGTTTTACTGGGATAGTGACGTTTTAGTGGGATAGTGACGTTCTACTGGGATAGTGACGTATGACTGGGATGGTGACGCTTTACTGGGATGGTGACGTTTTACTGGGATGATGACGCTTTACTGGGATGATGACGCTTTACTGGGATAATGACGTTTTACTGGGATGGGGTTGTTTTACTTGGATGATGACGTTTTACGGGGATTATGACATTTTACTGGGATGGTGACGTTTTACTGGGATGATGACATTTTACAGGGCGGATGACATTTTACTGGGATAATGAGGTTTTACTGGGATGATGACGCTCTACTGGAATGGTGACGTTTTACTGGGATAATGACGTTTTACTGGAATGGTGACATTTTGCTGGGATGGTGACGTTTTGCTGGGATAATGACGTTTTACTGGGATGATGACGTTTTACAGGGATGGCTGAGTTTTACAGGAATGGTTGAGTTTTACTGGGATAATGATGTTTTACTGGGATGGTGACGCTTTACTGGGACTGTGACGTTTTACTGGGATTATGACATTTTACTGGGATAATGACGCTTTTCTGTGATGGTGACGTTTTACTGGGATAATGACATTTTACTGGGATAATGACGCTTTACTGGGATAATGGTATTTTACTGTGACGGTGACGTTTTACTGGGATGGTGATGCTTTACTGGGATGGTGACGTTTTACTGGGATAATGACGCCTTACTGGGATGGTGAGGTTTTACTGGGATAATTATATTTTGCTGGAATGATGACGCTTTACTGGGATAATGATGTTTTACTGGGATGGTGACGTATTACTGGGATGATGACATATTACTGGGATAATGACGTTTTATTGGGATGGGGATGTTTTACTTGGATGATGATGTTTTACGGGGATGATGACATTTTACTTGGATAATGAGGTTTTACTGGGATGATGACGTTCTACTGGGATGGTGACGTTTTACTGGAATGGTGACGATTTACTGGGATGGTGACGTTTTACTGGGATGGTGACGTTCTACTGGGATGATGACGTTTTACTGGGTTGGTTGAGTTTTACTGGGATAGTTGAGTTTTACTGGGATAATGATGTTTTACTGGGATGGTGACGTCTTACTGGGATAATGACGTTTTACTGGAATGGTGACGTTTTACTGGGATGGTGACGTTTTACTGGGATGATGGCGCTTTACAGGGGTGGTGACGTTTTACTGGGTTGACGACGTTTTACTGGGATCTTGACGTTTTACTGGGATAATGATGTTTTACGGGGATGGTGAACATTTTACTGGAATAGTGACGTATTACTGGGATAATTACATTTTATTGGAATGATGACGCTGTACTGGGATAATGACGT
>NW_025190394.1:0-3370 GCF_004010195.1 Chiloscyllium plagiosum
AGGTTTAGCAAGCAATGGTTGGTGATATTAAATGACAGTAAGAGATTCAAAGGCCTTTGATATTGTGTCATCAAGATTGTCAATAGTTTGCAAAGATAGTCCAAATTACTGCCTTAATCTTCAAATAGAATTAACCTTGTTTTGATCAGCTTGTAAATTTTAACTTTTTTCTTTGTGGCGGGCTTTTAGTTGCTGTGTTTTTCTGTAGTTGTATTGTATTGCCAAAGTTTACTTTCTGGCGATGGATAGGCATGAGCCAAATACAGTGCCAAGATGGTCACAGTAGAATTTTGATGTTTTGGTAGTTTTGATCATAACGCATAATTAACTTAACTCTGTGGTGATAGTGGCCAGAAATGACAGTGAAATTGTTTGCTGGTTAACATCATATTGGAGCTATAGTTTGGCAAACTGCAGTGTGGTAAACTATTAGATTAGATTACTTACAGTGTGGAAACAGACCCTTCGGCCCAACAAGTCCACACTGATCCTCCGAAGTGCAACCTAGCCAGACCCATTCCCCTACATTTACCCCTTCACCTAACACTATGGGCAATTTTTTAGCATTGCCAATTCACCTAACCTGCACATTTTTGGACTGTGGGAGGAAACCGGAGCACCCGGAGGAAACCCACGCAGACACGGGGAGAAGGTGCAAATTCCACACAGTCAGTCGCCTGAGGCGGGAATTGAACCCGGGTCTCTGGTGCTGTGAGGCATCAGTGCTAATCACTGTGCCGCCCACTGAAGTATAATTTTCCGAATTTAGCTGTGGGTCTTCAAGATGTCAAGCGGAGTTGTGATGTTTCGGTGTAGGCAGGCAATCAGATGGGAAGTCTCTTCAGGGCTGCTGGTGAGCATTCACTAGTAGCCAGGCAACAGCAAGTTGCCAGTGGCTGAATGCAGGTTTCTATACATGGGGATTTCCTGCATGTAAACAGATGCAGTTTCTGTCTGGCAGCTGGTGGGAGTAAAAGGAATGAGTTAGCTTGACAGAATAGCATGACCAACTCTTTGGAGGGTGGGTGGCTTGTGATAATAAGGGGCACTTTGGGTGAGGTGGGGTCAAAGGTTGCGGAAGTGGCTGGAGATGTTAGTGTAGTTAAGATTTGGATGAGTGAGCTTCCAAGGAACAGTGAACATCCAAAAGATTGAAGAGGCCCCCATGAGTTGCTCAGAAAGGTGCAACATACTAGATATAAAACTCTTTGCTTAAAATATAATTCCTTGTTCCTTTTAATCCATCACATACAGTTTGCTCAAAGTTACACACTACTTCCTCAGAGGACTGTACTGCTCCCAGACACAGCTTGCTGCTCATCCAGCTCTCTAACACATACATGGGATGGAATCTTCTAAGGCCCTGAATGACAGGACAATGGTGAGAAATCTGAAAAATCTCATAAAATGGCCAGTGTGTCCTGCCTCTGTCAGTAACAAGAAGTCACATTTGCCCTGAATCGAAAACAAGAGGGATTGAGTGAGGTGCAAGTGGTTGCCCAGCTGTTACCTGTGGTATGAGGTGGGGGGAGGGTGCAATGAAGCATGGTATGGTTTCCTGAGTTGAAGAGATGTCATAGGTGTGCAGGGTTCAGCAGTCTGGGAGGACTAGGTGGGTGAGAGCGAGTGGGCAGGATGCTACATGCAGGAATGAGAGTGGGAGAGCATGAGCCTTAGTGGGTGACGGATGCAGTAGATGTGATAGAATGGGGTAACAGAGAGAATATGGTGGCTTTTAACTTCTCCAGGACTTGTACGCCATCTTCGTAACTGCTGTCTTTCTCCTTATTTACTCTTTGCTCAGAAAAACTGACCAGGAAAGGCCACCAAAGGAGGGGCAGTCTCACCCATAGACTTTTATCGCTTTGAGGTGAAGGCCATAGAGCTAGTGTCCATGCTACGTCCTTATTATGTCACAAATGATCCAAACATTTTGACATGGCCAGCTACACCTTCTGCTCCAACATCTCTCGGGCATCAGTCTGGATATGTGCAGACTCAAATGGCAGACATTGTAGCGATTCTATGATTCTATAAGTGCCCTCCCTAAGTTCCAGTTGTAGCCACAATATCACCTACAATGGTTCCTATTCTCACTCCTGCTCTGTTATCTGTAGTGTGCCCCAAGGTTTCACTTTGGCCACCAAACTACTTTTGAGAGTACTTTTCCAAATGCATGCTGATGGCTTCACTGCGCTGATCATTTACCACTATCTGGCATTCTGTATTCAGTGAGCAAAAATAACTTTCAGCTAACAATGGAGGAATTAAAATTGTTATTTTTTTGTCCCACCACAAACACGGCTCATGAGCTATTGACTCATCCTGGCAATGATTTGAGGCAGAACCAGATCATTTGGAAGTTTTATCTGACCTACAGCTGAGCTTCAGACCCCATACTGCTCCATTATCAAGACTGTCAGCATCACCTATTCCCAATTGCTTCAACCCATTTCAACTGCTGCTAAATTCATCATCTTTGTCCTCGTTTCTGCATTAACTAATGCTAGTTGACCTATCACCTTCCCAGTTGCGTAAACCTGAGCTCATCCAAAAATCTGCAGTCTGTATCTTAACTTGCAGCATCGTCACTATATTCACTGATATTGACACTGGATAATGCATCAAGTTTAAAAATCCTATCTTTGTTTCTAAATCCATCTATTGCATCATTCCTCCCTATGTCTATAAAATACCCAAGACCTACCTCGGATCTCTAATTCTAGTGTCTTAAACATCCCTGATTTTAATTTGTTTTTGTCTTCATTCATGGGATGTGGGCATGACTGGCCAGGCCCCCACATTTATTGGCATTCCCTAGTTGCTCTTGAGAAGGGGATGCTCTTGAGCTTCCAGCTTGAATCACTGCTGTCTATTTGTAATGGTGGGAGAGAGTTCCAGGGCTCCAGACCAGCAACACTGAAGGAGCAGTGATACATTTCCAAGTCCTGAGCAGCTTGGTGGGGAACTTGCAGGTGTGGTGTACCCATACATCTGCAGCCATTGTCCTTCTGGTTGGAAGTGATCATGGGTTTGGAAGGTGTTTTTCAAGGAACCTTGGTAAATTTCTGCAGTGCATCTTGTAGATGATTCACATTGCTGCTACTGCTCAGTGTTGGAGGGAGTGATTGTGTGTCGACATAGTCACAACCAAGTGGGCTACTTCAGTGTTGTTGGAGTTGCATTAATCCAGACAACTGGATTCCATCACACCCATGACTGGTACCATCTGTGAGAGCTCCTTCAGCTGCCAAGACAGTAAAGTTTGGAATCCCCTCTGTAAACGTTTCTTTCCCTTTATATCTTTCTCTTGTCCTTTAAGTCACACCTTGCATCTTGACCAAGCTTTTGGCTACCCATCCTAATATGT
>NW_025190395.1:0-1581 GCF_004010195.1 Chiloscyllium plagiosum
TGACCCTCCCTGACGGTACCTGATTGTTGAGATGTTGCTGTCTCGTTCCCAGTTTGTCTGTAAGAACGACAAGTGTATCCCATTCTGGTGGAAATGTGACACCGAGGATGACTGCGGGGACCGATCAGATGAGCCACAGGACTGCCGTGAGTAGATCCAATCGGATCCCTATCGATCACCCCCTGCACAGGGACCGCACGGGGTTAGATACAGGGTACAGCTCCCTCTACACTGTCCCCCACTCCCAGGGACAGGGGGTTAGATCACTGTCCCCCACTCCCAGGGACAGGGGGTTAGATACAGCTACAGCTCCCTCTACACTGTCCCCCACTCCCAGGGACAGGGGGTTAGATACAGAGTAAAGCTCCCTCTACACCGTCCCCCACTCCCAGGGACAGGGGGTTAGACACAGAGTAAAGTTCTCTCTACACCGTCCCCCCCTCCCAGGGACAGGGGGTTAGATACAGAGTAAAGCTCTCTCTACACCATCCCCCACTCCCAGGGACAGGGGGTTAGATACAGAGTAAAGCTCCCTCTATACCATCCCCACTCCCAGGGACAGGGGGTCAGATTCAGAGTAAAGCTCCCTCTATACCGTCCCCCACTCCCAGGGACAGGGGGTTAGATACAGGGTAAAGCTCCCTCTACACCGTCCCCCACTCCCAGGGACAGGGGGTTAGATACAGAGTAAAGCTCCCTCTACACTGTCCCCCACTCCCAGGGACAGGGGGTTAGATACAGAGTAAAGCTACCTCTACACCGTCTCCCACTCCCAGGGACAAGGGGGTTAGGTACAGGGTACAGTTCCCTCTACACTGTCCCCCCACTCCCAGGGACAGGGGGTTAGATACAGAGTAAAGCTCTCTCTACACCGTCCCCCACTCCCAGGGACAGGGGGTTAGATACAGAGTAAAGCTCCCTCTACACCGTCCCCCCACTCCCAGGGACAGGGGGTTAGATACAGAGTAAAGCTGCTGTTTCTCTGTGTGTTTGGGTCTGATCTCTCTCTCTCTCTCCCTCTCTCTCTCTGCAGCTGAATTTAAGTGTCGCCCTGGACAGTTCCAGTGTGGTACGGGTCACTGCACCAACCCAGCGTTTATCTGTGATGGCGACAGCGATTGCCAGGACAGTTCAGACGAAGCTAACTGCGGTCAGTAACCTCACGCCCCGCCCCCCCCCCCCCCCCCCGTTTGCTTCCCGATCGCTGGCGTCTCCGTTCCTCGTTCACTCGTGTGTTCTCTCTCTCTCTCTCTCTCTCTCTCTGTACGTGTCTGTCTCGCTGCGCAGAAATCCACGTCTGCCTCCCCAGCCAGTTCAAGTGCACAGCCGCAAACCGCTGCATTCCCGGGATCTTCCGATGCAACGGTCAGGATAACTGTGGAGACGGAGAGGATGAGAGAGATTGCCGTGAGTCCCTTAGTCCAGCGCGTTTACTCTCTCTCTCTGTCTCTGTCTCTCTCTCTCTCTCTCTCTCTCTCTCCCTCTCTCTCTCTTCCTCTGTCTCTGTGTGTGTGTGTGTGTGTCTCTCTCTCTCTCTCTCTCAGCCTCTTTCTCTCTCTCTGTCTCTCCCTCTCTCTCTCT
>NW_025190395.1:2259-3370 GCF_004010195.1 Chiloscyllium plagiosum
ATCTCTCTCTGTCTCTCCCTCTTCACCCTCTCCGTGCTCGTCCTGGGCTGGAATTGGAGGAGAGGGGCTGAGTGGTCTCTCGCTGTTTTCCCCCTCCCCCCTCCCCACCACTGTCGCCGTTCTCCCACCCGCCCCGGGTCAGCTGCCTGAACGTTGGGGGGGATTGCGCGGAGTTCAGACCTGCCCTTCTTCACGTTGTTCTCACTCTCTCTCTCTCTCTCTCTCTCTTGCCCCCACCCCTGTGTGTCCTTGCCCCCTCTGCCGCTGCCCCCCACACAGCGGAGGTGACGTGCGCACCGAACCAGTTCCACTGTGCAACCACGAAGCGTTGCATTCCTCGAGTCTGGGTCTGCGATCGGGACAACGACTGCATGGACCACTCTGACGAGCCAGCTAACTGCAGTAAGACTCCGCACGGCAGTACTGCGGGAACGGTTCAGATCATTCAGCAGGAAAAGGGGGGGCTGGGGCTGGGAGGGACCAGAGCTGCGGAAGTGGTGTTGCTAATCCGGGAGGGTATCGCGGCGACAGGAAGGGAGGTGCCCCAGGAGGATTTGTGCGCAGGGTCGGTCTGGGTGGGGATACAAACGTGTGCAGGTTAGGGTGGGATTGGCCGTGCTAAATTGTCCCCGTAGTGCCCAGGGATGGGCAGGTTAGGGTGGGATTGGCCGTGTGTGAAACAGGCTGGTACGCTCAAACCGTTTGGTGCTCTGAAGGAGAATGTGCTGGAAACTTTGAAAAACGTTGAGGATAGATAAGTCCCCTGGGCCAGACGGGATACACCCAAGGTTCCCACGGGAAACGAGGGGAGACACGGCTGTGCGTTTGGTGATGATCTCAGCGTCGTCATTGTCCACTGGAGTATTGCCAGATGATTGGAGGGTGGTAAATGTTATTCCCTTGTCCAGGAAAAGGGAATAGCGATAATCCTGGGAATTACAGACCAGTCAGTCTTACATCGGTGGTCGGCACATTATTGGAGGGGATTCTGAGGGACAGGATTTAGGATTACTTGGAAAACCATAGTTTGATTAGAGACAGACAGCATGGCTTTGTCAGGGGCAGGTCACCCCCACCACCCACAAACCTGAGTGAATTCTTTGAGGATGTG
>NW_025190396.1:0-1896 GCF_004010195.1 Chiloscyllium plagiosum
TGCAAATGCAAGGTGAAGCATTTGGAAGATCCGATTCAAGAGCGAATTGTTCTGAAAAACTAATTGCCCTGGGGAAAATTGATGGACAGAGAGATCTGGGTGTTTATGTCCATTGTTCCCCGAAGGTGGCGACGCAAGTCAGCAGAGTGGTCAAGAAGACATACGGCATAAACTCCTTCATTGGACGGAGCATTGAGTACAAGAGTTGGCGGTTCATGTTACAGTTGTATAAGACTTTGGTTCAGCCACATTTGGAACACTGTGTACAGTTCTGATTGTCACATTGCCAAAAAGGACGGGTAAGCTTTGAAGAGGGTGCAGAGGAGGTTTACCAGGGTGTTGCCTGGCATGGAGGACACTAGCGATGAGGAGAGGTGGAGTAGATTAAGATCTTTTTCATTAAAAAGCCGGAGATTGGGGAAGGACCTGATAAAGGTCTACAAACTCATGAGAGGTTTGCAGGGAAGATAGCAAGAAGCCTTTTTTCCCAGAGTGGGAAACTCAATTACTAAGAGTCACGCATTCAACGTGAAGGGTGGAGGATGGAATGATTAAGGGAGATATGTTTGGTACTTTCTTCACACAGAGGGTGGTGGGTGCCTGAACCGCGTTGCCGGCGGAGCTGGTAAGGGTGGGAACAATAACATCATTTAATATTCATCTGGGCAGACACATGAATAAACAGGGAGCAAAGGGATACAGACCGTTAGAAAATAGGCAGCAGGTTTAGATAGAGGATCTGGATTGGCACAGGCTTTGAAGGCCGAAAGGCCTCTTCCACTGGGGTAAGGTTATTTGTTGTTTGTTCTTTGTTCTATTCAGCCTCGCCAACAGGCTAAACCGTGCAAACCTGACAAAATCCCTGCTAACATTTCCTGAGCAATTTCACGTGATGTTCTTTAATTTTTCAATAATGCTGAATTACAATGATCTACTTGAAAGGGAAAGTTAATGCATTGAATGGCCGCAAATGTCAGTGAGTTGGGTAGGACACCGAGTACAGTTGCACTTCAGTGTCGTGGTCGTCACGCTTGCCTCATGCGCAAATGTATCTGGCTCAAGTCCACACATGTTCCGTTGTTAATAGTGGTAGCTTTTGGGATTGGCGTGAAGGGAACGTTCTTTCTCGTTGATCTCATCAGCAAACCTCGCTTTGAATTTGCTCGCGCATATCTGCTGCAGTGCTGACAAGGAATACAACCGATTAATTGCTGAGTGAAACTTTGTTAAATTTCTCTCCTCGCTGGTCCTGAATATGTCCCACTGTTTTTTGCACCGATGGACATTCTATTTTAAGAGCGCAGTTGCTGGGCACTGACTTTTCTGCAACAGTAATTCCGGATTTTCCCATCCGTGCAAAAGCGGCCCAGTTCACAGATAAGGAGATCCCGCAGTGAATACTGGATTACTGGTATAGACTCTTTTCCAACTGATTCCCAAAGTAGGCTCTCTATGGCCTCATTGGGATGCTGTGTGTTGTTTGTCAACGTGTGTGAATCAAAACCAGTAATCCTCAATCATGCTTTGGAGCAGTTCACATGTTCAAGAGTTTTAAGCACCGGCTTTGTTTGCAGCTCATTCAGTCAACAACCTGAATGTGGGGATTTACAGTCTCCGTTGAACCTCTTAACTCGGGCTCTCATACAGTCGCTAATGTTAACTTGTGCTCTGAAATCTAGGCCGTGTGGGAACTGAAGCTGAGGAAATGACAGACAGGCTGCTGAATGACATTGTACCCATTTTATTTTCCTTCACATCACAGAGGAGCAGGAATGTCTAAATTGAGAGGGATAAGAAAGTGGACCACATGCAGTTCTGGTGAAATAGGTAAAAACCAGGAATGCAGATGCTGCAAACCATAGTCTAGATTAGAGTGGTGCTGGAAAAGCACAGCAG
>NW_025190396.1:2048-3370 GCF_004010195.1 Chiloscyllium plagiosum
CACTTCGAAAGCTAGTGCCTCCAAGTAAGGCAGTTGTACTATAACATGGCGTTGTGTGATTTTCAGCTGTGACTCAGACGGGAGAGCTTTTCACACCTCGAATAAAAGAGCAATCACGTGCAGTTTGCAGTTTTTTGAGATCTTGCAATGACTTTTACCTTCTGTCAAGACGCATAGACACTGCCTTTTGTATATCTCTCAGTAAGAACCGTGGGATTTAGTAACATTCAGTGAGTTCGCTTCTCTTCAGTTCCCATGTTGGCTTCCAACTCAACTGGCAGCCATGTGACAATTGATCGTGCCCTGATGTGGAAAGCTGCGCAGGAAAACGCCTGGTTTAGGGCAAAGATCTGGAAAATACCAATTTGTACCAGCACCGTATCCAACAACCTCGAAATATGAGCTCTCCTTCTCGGATTCTGCTGCTAACTCAGATTTGAGGCGGAGGAACTCCTTTGAACCGCTAATTTTGCTGAACAGGCGCTTGAAATGACCGGATGGTGAGGGTATCATCTGGGTGCCGACCTGCTTAGCTTTGTGAGCTTTGCGTGTTTGGTAGCCTGGCTGAGCACTCTCAGGCGCTGAGGTCAGGTTCCAGTTTCAAAGAAAACAGGGCCTTGAGTCCCACTTGTGCTGACTGATTATTATGGCAACGTGAGGAAGTGGGGGGGCTGTGTTGAAGTTCAATGCAGCAAAACATAATCATTACCTCCAAACCATTCGGTGCAGTGGGAGAGCACAGAACCTCCAATCAGTCAGTATCCACGCTGTGTTCCCCTGGTGCTGTGGTTTTCACTTTCACCTCCTACTCGAAAAGTCCCCTGGCATAATCCCGGGCACATGCATGCTGCGCTGCTGTTTCATATTCCAGTCAAGGTGGGTCAAGGAATGGCTGAGGGCCTTGAGGCTGTTCTCGTTAGGGAGAAGAAGGTTGCGAGGCAACTTAAAAGAGACATACAAGATAATCAAAGGGTTAGATTGGTTGGACAGGGAGAGTCTTTTTCTAAGTATGGGGACGGAAAACAAGAGGGGACACAACATTAAAGTGAGGGGAGATCGGTATAAAACAGATATCAGAGATAGTTTCTTATCTCACAGAGTAGTAAGGGTATGGAATGCTTTGCCTGCAACGGTGGTAGATTCAGCAAGTTTAAGTGCATTTAGGTCGTCATTGGACAGTCATATTGACGTACATGGAATAGTATAGTTGGGATGGGCTTCAGATTAGTATGACAGGGCGGCGCAACTTCGAGGGCCAAATGGCCTGTACTGCGCAGTAATGTTCTAAGTTCTATGTTCACCAGTATCTTTGAAAGTGAATG
>NW_025190397.1:0-1546 GCF_004010195.1 Chiloscyllium plagiosum
GTTTCCAGAAGATCTGCTTGTCATTCTGTCCCCAGGGCGCTGATGTTTGTCTCATCCCCAGGAACTGGTCTATCTCCACTGGTGGATAATTAAACCAATTTGTTTCTACTTGTCCGCTTTTCTGGAGGGAGGGAAGACTCCATTCGCTCTTCTGCTCTTTAACTCCCCATCCCTTGGGTGAGAGGTATCACTTACATTTTGTGGGCGGCACGGTGGCACAGTGGTTAGCACTGCTGCCTCACAGCGCTAGAGACCCGAGTTAAATTCCCGCCTCAGGCGACTGACTGTGTGGAGTTTGCAGGTTCTCCCCGTATCTGCGTGGGTTTCCTCCGGGTGCTCCGGTTTCCTCCCACAGTCCAAAGATGTGCAGGTCAGGTGAATTGGTCATGCTAAATTCCCCGTAGTGTTAGGTAAGGGGTAAATGTAGGGGTATGGATGAGTTGGGCTTCGGCGGAAGAGTGTGAACTTGTTGGGCCGAAGGGCCTGTTTCCACACTGTAAGTAATCCAATGAGTGGGAAGTGAGTAACTTTGATTGTGAATTTCCTACAAACGTCTGTTATCGGAGAGATAGAAAGATGCTGTGCTGGCGGGGCAGAGAGAAATGGACACCGAAGACTCTTCCCTCAAGTAAATTCATATGAGTACATTGTTGTGCAGCCTGTTTGGTGTTCAGAATTCGTCTTCACGCAGCAATCTTACAGAAAATCTCTCGCAAAGTGGGCATCGCTTTCATCGCTGCGACCGCGCAGCAGTTAACATCTGAGCCTAAGTGCCCCAGATGAAGAGAATCCGAGTGAAACCTTCACTCACTGAGAGTCAGCCCCACGGCAATGAGCTACTGGACTGCAGGCAGTCCAACATGGAAGGGACGGTTAAATGAACCATTGTCGCTCCCACAGCCTCTCTGTCCCATAGACAGGCAGTGGGACGGCATAAATACGTAGCATCGTTCTCCCGCCGACAGAGGCGGTCCAGCCCATCATGTCCACGACGACACTCTGCCACGTGTCTCTCTCTGAGGTTATTCACAATCAGTGATATCTGTCCGAATACTAAGGGACTGTGTCTGAGTGGTGATACAGTTTCTGACATGCTGATCCTCTTGTCATTCACGTCCAAATCGGCGAGGCGAATTACGGCAGGGAAGGCACGAAATCACAAGATATGCGTCTCAGCTCATTGGCATCTCAGAGAAGTGGGTTTGCGATTCAGTTCATAGGAAACCGACGAAGAACAGGAGAAGACCACTCAGACCTCCAGAAGCACGTTACTTGAACGGTGTGAGTTTCGCGACAGTATCGGTATGATACGGGGCATTCAGACACGCAGGAATTCTCAATGCTGAACAGAGAACCATCACAAAGAAAAGTCGCTCCAGGAGACAGTGAACAATAGCAGAGGATGGTTTCTATCCATCGACCTCTGGGTTATGGGCCCAGCACGCTCCCGCTGCGCCACTCTGCTCTTATGCCCGCCCATTTCCACAGGTCCCTTCAGCCTTTCGTCTGGCGCGTGGCATGCACGTTCGAGACTGATGTCAAAGAT
>NW_025190397.1:2492-3370 GCF_004010195.1 Chiloscyllium plagiosum
GCTGTACATCTCTATGACTCTATGAACAGCTGCTTCTCATTCTGTCTCTCTGCTGCCGTTTGCCCGTCCCCAGGAACCGGGCCCTCTCTACTGGCAGAAAATTAAACCGTTTTCTTTCTCAACTTTTCTCTGACACCGGAGTGACCAGTGACAAGCATTGCCCTCCTCAACATGGGGTACAGAGAACAGGAGAAGACCCCGCAGACCTCCACGAGTGTGTCATCTCAACTGTGCACATTGGGCCTGTGCATCAATGTGAAATATTTATGTCGAAGTTTTTTGGGAAGCAGATGAGAAGGCGAGGTGCACAACAGTGCGCCGTTATACGGGAAAGCTGCTAAAGACGACATTGAGTGAATAGGAAAGATGGTTTCCCTTCTGGGTTATGCTCCCATCACGCACCGGCAGACATATCGCCGGCAAGCAAATATTAACTCTGTCTAAATTGCCACATTTCTGAGCCAGCTGAAACTTGCTCAGTGTGAAGTACATTCCACATTGCTCCAAGAATTGCCAGCAGCAAAGAGTTTTCAGAACATCTGCTTGTCATTCTGTCCCCGGGATGCGGTTTCTGACATGCGGACCATCTTGTCATTCACGTCCGAAACGGCGATTTGAACCCGGGATCTCTCTCAGATGACAAGCAACATGAGTTTGACTGGGACAACACTACTATTATAGGACAAGCCAAAACAGAGAGCAGCCAGGGAATTCCTAGAGGCGTGGCACTCATCCACAGATTCTATCAAAAGCACATCGACCTGGACCCAATTTCCCGGCCACTGCAGCGGACAGATGGAACTGACAACCGGAAGTGGCACGGCGGCACAGTGGCACAGTGGTATAGTGGTTCGCACTGCTGCCTCACAGCGCCAGAG
>NW_025190398.1:0-3370 GCF_004010195.1 Chiloscyllium plagiosum
GAAATGAAGAAGAAAGAGAGAAAAAGACAAAAGTAAAACAGAGAGTTTCAACTTAAACAGTTAGAAATTAGAGAGCAAAGTGGACATGGAAGGCAGTGATGAAGGTAGACGGTAGGCTAGATGAGGAGGTTAGTGAGGATGAGCAACCCGAGAGTAGCCAAAGGCCTGATGGGGATCTGTTTAGATACATCCAGGCATTATCTAAATTTGATGAGAAGGATGGGGGAGCCTTTTAAATTTCATTTGAGAAAGTGGCTGAACAAATGCAGTGCGCAGTGACCATGTGGATATAGTTGATCCAAACAAAGCTGATAGGTATTTGCATTCCTATCGGAGGAGGTATCTGAGGAGTATGAGGAGATGTAGAAAGCCATCTGAAGTGCATGCGAGTTCGTGCCAATAGCCAACAGACAGCGTTTCAGGAATCTAAAAAAGCGTCCCTGGTTAAACGCACATTGACTTTGAAAGAATCAAAAAAATAATAATTTTGAAAGGTGGGTAAGGGTATTAAAAACAGAGAAAAGCTATGACACTCTTAGAGAGATTCTTATTTTGGAGAGGTTCAACAATTCACTTCCTGCAGTCGTGAGAACTCGTGTGGAAGAGCAGAGAGTTAAAATGCCAAGATTAGAAGATGAAATGGCAGCTGATGATGATTTCGTTCAGAAATCAAAGTTTGGTTTCTGTGAGGGATTGAGAAGGATGTGCAAGATCTTCCTAAAACATATCCCTGTGAGAGTAAGGTTAATTGGCGTCGGCCAGGAGAAGCCGGTAAAGAGGTTACAGCATTAAGAGGCACAGAAGCATGTAATTCTTTTATGCTGAGACATGAGGAGCTATATCATTCAGAGGGAGTGTTGGAGAGATGAGAAGTGCTCCATTATGTAACGTGTGGTTGAAGCGTCCAGTGGAAACATTAACAGATTTATTACACAATGGGGAAGGAGGCCTTGAGCTTGACGTTGGCGTTACAACATTTCAGCATTTAAATTGTGAATAACATACCTGAGACAATTTATTTTATCACTGATCGTGACACCTTAAAGATTTTGGAGAGGTTTGGGGAGAATAATTCCAGTCTGTTTCGATTGAGCTTATTATTGCTGCCATTCAATTTGAAATTATACAGTTGACAGGGCGAGAAAACCTAAGTTTTGACACGTTGTGGAGACTTGGATGAAGAAAGACAAAGGCATTCTGTGGCAGGAGTAAAATGAATGAAATCGAATCTAGTTGTGAACAATTGTATGTTCAGAGTCAATATAATATATATATATATATATATATATTTGCATTGCAGTCTGCTAATAGAGGAAGGTTAGGAGGTCTATAATGAATCCATTTTTGTATATTGATGGATCATTTTATTGATGGTGGAGTTGTGAGTATACTATCACTGTAAAAAGGTGATTTTCTCTTGGGTTATTTTTTTGAAGAGAGGTTTTAAAGGCAGAGGTGCAGAACTGCTGATGATAACAGTTTAAGTAAATAACTGAGAAAGCCTTAAGTTTCATTAAAACATTGCTAACATTGGAAGGGCAGTGGCCAGCTCTCCCAGACCAGGTTTTCTCATTTTGTTTTTAGCTGCAGCATTAAGAAGCTGCTCGGGGTCCCAGAAGGGTTGGAAGTTTCAATACATGATCCCTAGCTGCTTTTCTCTTATTTTGCTTAATGTCGAATGGTTTGACGAGTCACAATTTCTCTGGACAGCACACTTCACATCTATATTCAAACTAAGGAAAGGTTTGTGTCTAAGCGGCCTTCTTAAAATGTTTTGCGGGGATCTGGTCTGGTCCACGACACTTGTAGCTGAGGGGTTTCTGACTGACTCCTGTTATTAAACATTAGTGGAGTAACAGGGGATGGTATGCTGGAAGTTGTGCTATAAGCTGCCTCAGACATTCAGGGAGACCTGAGGATGTGGTGACCCAACTCTGCATGGAGAATTGGGACTGTAGTTACAGCATCTGAGCCTGCAACATAAACAACAAATGGAGCAGAGGCTGCAGAGAAGGGAAACTCTGAAACCACGGAGTGAGTGTGTGTGGGGAAAAGGATCTGCTGTATCCACCCCAAGTATTCCAGGAACAGCTTCCCAAGCTACATTTAACCCAGGAGCAGATAGTGAGGGGACCCTGACTGAACAAGGAGCTGATCACAGAGCGGTGTCACCTCCTTCAACACGTCCTGCAGCATCACACCAAGGGGAGGGTGCTGATGCCAGTGGCTGTGAGGGTCACTGTTTCATTCACCTTCTATGATCCAGAACTTTCCTGGCAGGATTAGGTGACATATCAATCATTTCCCAGTATCTCAACATCAATGTCACCATTCGGTGATGGAGGATATATATGGTGGATGAGGTAAATACATTGTTTCTCCCACAGCGGGGAACTGCCGGTTGTATCCAGTATAGTGGTATTCCGATGGTGTGCATGGCATCTGCAGGGTAACCATGTCAATGGGGAGAGGTAGAAGAACCGAAGGAGCTCTCTCTCTCTCTCTCGATTAATGTTACAGTATGTCCATGCACAGTACATCATGTTGGTGAATACCCACTGTCCTGGCAGCAGTCATGGCCTCTTCATTCAGAAGCAGGCAGCCATTCCCATCGTCATCGGGTCTCCACGTAGAAAGAAATGAATATATCTTGGATAAAGGCCGTCCCCTTGATGCACGTTTCAAAACTCCATCCCCACCACCAATCAACCATATTAAAGTATTCCATGTGTTCGGAGAGCAATAGAGTCACTTGGAGTGTCTGGGAGCAGACGATCAGGGATGGAGCAAAACCTCCCATGCCTGAACGGGTCTGAGTGAACCCCCTAGTACACAGTATCAATAAGTCCTAAAATCCCTCTCCATTTCAGTAACATATTGCTTTCTATTATTCCTGTAAATGAAATGACAGGTTACATCATCTTATATTCCACCTGCCAAACTATTATCTATTGCCTTTACCTCTCTGAATATATTTGCAGACTCTCCACCCTCTCTTGATAATTTAATCTCTTGCTTACCACAGCAACATCACCAAACGCAGCATCTGTATGTCTGTTCCATCCTCCTGATCATTAATATAGATTGTAAATAGTTGAGAACCCAGTGCTGGTCCCTGTGTGACCTTCCTGGTTACGTTCTGTCTAACTGATTGAGACTGATTTATCCTGAGAGCCTGCTTCCTGTATGATACCCTCTCCTGCTCCATTCCTGTCCAACACAGTCGAAGAGTTGAATAAGAACAAGGAGCATCTGTGAGGAATCCAACCCCTCGATGAGGCTGATGTCAACACGGCCTCTGTTCTACTTTCCTGCCATCATTCCATCCTAAAACTCTAGTCTCTTGTTGTAGATTGCGACACATGAAAAC
>NW_025190399.1:0-3370 GCF_004010195.1 Chiloscyllium plagiosum
GGAGCATTATTCATTCAAATGACGTACTCTAACATTTTTGGCATCTCTGGTACCTTTACCAGATAGTTGAACTGACTCAACACTTTTTTAATTTGAAAGGGGCCACTCAACCTGGCTTTGAAGGGGTTTCCTACCACTGGTGGCAATACTAATATCTCATCCCCACGGGAAATCTTCCAAGTTTCAGAGTTTTTATCTGCCACCTGCTTCATTCCATGCTGTATCGTCTTCAGGTGTTGTTTAGCTAACTCAACTACTCCATCTAATCTCTCCCTCACCTCAGATACATAATCCAAGTGTGAGATCTCCGATTTCGGTCCTGTCAGTTTATAGTTAATTAATTTCAAAGGACCTCTCACTTCATATACGAATATTTACTCAAAGGAAGGCAAGTGAGTAGATTTATTTGGGGCATCTCTAATGGCAAACAATATAATGAGACACCTTTATTCCACTCATTCTGACAGTACGCCATTAATATTGACTTCTGCATCTGATGCCAACTTTCCAAGACTCCCTGGGATTCGGGATGCGATGCACTTGATTTAAACTGCTGTATGCCAAAGCTAACCAAGATGTCCTTAAACAGCTGATTGTTAAAATGAGACCCTTGGTCTGACTGAATCACACTGCGTAGCCCAAAGTGAGTAAAGAAAGCTACCAACTCTTCCACCTCCCCTTTTGCCTTAACACTCCGTAATGGAATTGCCTCTGGAAATCTGGTGGACACATCCATTATGATCAGCAGATATTGGTTTCCACTTTATTTTGGAAAGGGGAGCTCCACAACTAATCATAATCCACGTGAAAGGTTCTTCGACTACAGGAATTGGCAACAACGGTGCTGGTTTTATTACTGCCTGTCTCCTCCCTACCATTTGGAATGTATGACATGTCCAACAAAAAATTAACCACGTCCTTGTGCATTCCAGCCACTGGAAATGCTTTAACCTGATTCTTCCGTGCATCAACTCCTTTGTTTTTTCTTTCGGTTTTCCTTCCTGTTGGATCTGACGACAGTGGGATCTTGTTACTACACTGTCTGGAAAGATCCCTGGGTATTTTTCTTTTAATTTCTCTGTTCCCTGGACTTACTTTAGCTTCACCACCACAAGGGGTGCCTCTCCTACCTTGGGTCCTGCAAAATCATTCCCAAGAACAAACTGTATTCCTGGAACTGACACCCTGTCATTCAATCTCACTGTTACTTCCGCAACCTTGACTTGGCACTCCAACCTAATGTTAAACAGGAAATGCTTAATTTCTGTCCCCATTCCACAAATTATCATGCTGTTGAGTAACATGACAGAAAGAGTGAAAATACTTCCATCTCTTACTATTGGAGGCCGAGAGAAAGTGAGGTCTGCAGATGCTGGTGATCAGAGTTGAAAAGTGTAGGGCTGGAAAAGCACAGCAAGTCGGCAGCATCCGAGGGGCAGGAGTGTTGACGTTTCAGGCATAAGTCGTTCATTAGGAAAGTGGGGGGTAAGGGAGGGAGAAGGGGGTTGAGAAATAAATAGGAGGGTGTGGATGGAGCTGGTTGGGAGGTAGCTTGGAAGGCAATAGGTAGATGCAGGTAGGGGGTGATGGTGACGGGTCAGAGACGAGGGTAAAGTGGATAGGTGGTAGGACATTTGGACCCCTCAAACTGTACAGCATCAACGTTGACTTCACCAATTTCCAAATCTCCCCTCCCCAACCTCATCCCAGATCCAACCGTTCAACTTCGCACTGCCCTTTTGAATTGTTCAAACTGACTTTTCCTTCCCATTTGTCCAGTCCCCCTTCTCCTCCGACATATCACTGTCACTCCCACCTAAATTTTCCTATCGCCCTCCCAAAGACCCTCCAGCCAGCCCAGCTCCTACACTCGTATTTATCTTTCAGCCCACTTGTCCCCCCCGCCACATTCCTGACGATTGGTTTATACCTGATATGTCGATTGTCCTGCTCTTCGGATGCTGCCTGATCTGTTGTGCCTTTCCGGCTCCTTGCTTCTCAACTATTCGATACGGAACAGATATCTTGCACAATTATAACTTCTTGTCCTCCCCCCACACCCCATTTTTTCTGAGTAAGGTTTATCTATGGAGGCGAATTCTTTATAGAGATCAGGCACTGACTCCATACCGAGCCCCTGCCTAGGCTGTGCACTCTCCTGCAGCTCTTTGGCTCCACTTGAGGTCTCCTTTACCACTTTCACTAATGCCACTGGTTTAGCCTCTTTTACCACATCTTTTCCCAAAGTTTCTTCCTTCAACTCCCAGCACTGTGTGTCCCAGCTGACTGCAGTGAAAACAACCTTTCCCACTGCCCTTCTTAAACCATCGGCACTGTAATTTTATGTGTTCCACTCCGTTATAGTGAGAACACCTGAGGCCTTTCACCACCTTTCAACACCCTTGGGCTTCTTTTTCACCAGTGGTAAACTAACGCCAGTGTGCTTTTCTCTATGTTTTGTAGTGTAGAATCTCCCCTTCTCCCAATTTCTATCCCTCAACAGGATGAAAATCCTCCCAGAAGCTAAATTTCATCTCATGCACCAATGCATACTTAACTGCCATTTCTGCTGTGCTTCTCACATCTTAAACTTCCTGTTTATTCACATGAATTCTTAACGTCTCTGGAAGCGAGTCTTTAAACTCGTCCAGCAGAATACTCTCCCATCGGGTCTCACAGGTCTTATCCATTTTTAAGGCCTGCACACATTTATCAAAATGACTGTGGTTATTTCTTTCAAACTCAACATAACTCTGACCTGGTTCCGTCTCTATATTTCTGAACCGCTGTCTATATTCTTCACGTACCAATTCAAAAGCACTCAAAATAGCCTGTTTGACATCTGCATAATCTCTTGCTCCCTCATGTGACAGCACTGCACATCCCTCTCAAGCAGTGCCAACCATCTTAGTCTGAATTAGCATTACCCAAATGTTCACTGGAGACGTCATCTGCCGAGCCAATTTTGCAAATGAAATAAAAAAAGGTTTTGGCATATTTCTCACCGAAATACTGCAATGTATTAACACAGTTGTTTACATCCCTACGTTCTCCCTTCAACTTCATTCTGCTAATTTAACTTTCTTATCTAATTCCAAACTTCTGAATTTCAAATTCGACCCGTCTTCCTTTTTCCTCACGTTCTCTTTCGCTATCTTCTCTCTCTCTTTCTGTCTCTCTCTTTATCTTCGAACTCCAATTGCTCCACTTGTAATTTAAGACTGCAGTTGCCTGTTTCTCTGATATACCAAAGTGCTTGACCAACTCCATTACAATTTCAGCTTTCCTTATGTCCCTGGTGAAACCCAATTCGAATCTACATGTTAATTCTAAAAGGATGCCCTTCCTTTGTCTTTCTACACTTCCTTAG
>NW_025190400.1:0-3371 GCF_004010195.1 Chiloscyllium plagiosum
TCCCTCAGGATTCCCTCCAACAACTTGCACACCATAAACGTCAGGGTCACTGGTCAATAGTTCCCTGGCTTGTCCATAACACCCTTATTATACGATGGCACAATGTTAGCTAACCTCCAGTCTTCTGGCACCTCACCTGTGATTATCCATACCACAAATATCTCAGTAAGAGGCCCAGCAATCACTTCTCTAGCTTCCCACAGAGTTCTAGGGTACACCTGATCAGGTCCTGGGGATTTATCCACCCTTACCCGTTTCAAGACATCCAGCACTTCCTCCTCTGTAATATCGACATTTTGCAAGGTGTTACCATCTATTTCCCTACATTTTATATCTTCCATATCCTATTCCACAGTAAATACTGATGCACAATACTCCTTTAGTATCTCACACATACTTCCTGTCCTAGTAAAAATATTCTGTTGTGCTGGATGTCTGAAAACCCCCCGGGTCTGTTGTGTGGTTATAAGGTCGTCATGGAGAATATCCCTTTGGGCGTTCTCACCAGTATGGTGCACCAAAAAGCAAAGATTTATCTAAGATATGGCAACCCTTTTTGGATTACTGTGATACAGGCTTATCTGCCACTCTAAAACGGGCTCTTTTATAGCCATGCCGATATTGTCTAATGAATCACATATTAGGCATTATTAACGTATGAATGTGTATCAATTAATGCTCTCGAAGAAAGAGAGCTATCGCTTTGATATGCTGAGCTGTATTATTTATTTATTATTTATTGTTTATTTTTGGTTTTCTTCTGTCCGTTTAGAGACTTTAACTTATTTTGTATATACATGCACATGGGTGTAATTTTGTTCAGTTATTTGCGTTGTTATTGGTTTAATATATTAATAAAATACCTTTTTCAATAAAAAAAATTGTTAAAAAATTAAAATGCTAACATTGATAGATTAGAGTCCCAAATAACACTCATTAGAGAGACCACTCATGGTGGTTTACATTGATGGTCACCACACGGGTGATGGGGTGAGGTTGAGAGAGCATCCCCTTCATGGTAACCTCAGTCAGTGTGGGGAATTGAACCTGCTTTCGTGGCCTCCCTCTGCATCACAAACCAACCAACCAGCCAACTGAGTGGGAGACTGTGTAACTGCTACACACAGCATCAGTCAAAAAAAAGGGCAAGAGAAATTTTAATGACAAGGGAAAAGGTGGATTCGAGATAAAAATGTTCTCTGCTAGAAATTATATTTTATAATGAGACAAGTGTTTGGAAGCTGTCTTTGGTTGAATACAATAAGGTGAGACAAGTGAAATAACCAAAATGACGAATTGTGATTGGATATCAATAAACATAAAATAAGTGCATGTTTTTGATTGGTCTGTGGAAATAATGCTGACTGTTGCATGAATTTATAAATCAGATGAAATATATTGTAAGGAGAGTCCGTCCCCATGAGAAATGCCTTCGTAACACATGCTAGAAGAAACCCGTGGTATAAAGTGTCTGAGAATCGTCTGCACGGTAACAGGAACCTGTGGGTTGAAAGATTGGAAGTTACTGTTACATGGAGCTGAGAAAACCATCAGAACACCCCCAAACGTATTAAACATTGGAGCATATTTGAAGTACTGAATGGCCTCATGATGGATTTTAATTGTTTGTGATTTGAAGAACGTACAACTTTACTCCATCCTCTTACGTTTACGCACTGGGGCACAGCCGTTTTCCTGAAACTGGGAATAAGTTGGAACAATACCTGGAACATTCCATAATTGACATTCTGCAGAATATTCTCTAACTATGTGGGGGGCATTAGAAAGGCAAGAGAGAAAGAGAGGGAAGGTGCTGCATGCAATAGTGTGAGTGGTGGAGCATGAGCCTTGTTCGGGGGTTGGTGCATTCACAGATATACAGTGAGTATGAGGGAGCAGAGGAAATATGGTGGCCCTTATCCTGACAGAATGTGGAAGCTTATTGATGCTTGTCCTGTTTTGCTGGACATTTCTTCAGACCCCAGAAACTGCACTGAGCTGAGTGGTGAGCTCAGCCCATGCTCGGTGGATCTGGTAGTGTGGCCCCCTCTGGGAAGAGAATGGTCCCCTTTTGTACTAGCGCATCAACCAGGACCTTCGTCCTGCTGTCGACAAACCGTAGTGTAATTTCCCCTTCATTGCCATGCTTGGGGAAAATGTGCAGGGCAGCTCCAAACTGAGAAAGTGCAACCGTGTGCCCATTGATCTTTTAAAGATGGCACCAGTGTCAGGGATTGCGGAATATCCAGGGGCATCCGGGCGACTATGAGTACCTCCAGTCATGATGGGTGGGAGAATCGGGCTGGCATTGTATGAGAGGGACACTATGGAGTGGGATGTGTAGTTAATGAGATGAGTTTGGTAAGATAGCACCAGGAAACTAGCTCGGCCTCGTGCAGACAACCCCTCTGTCACACACAATGAAAATGTCACTGAGACAGTTTTTTTGTGTTAGGTTCAGCCCAGTGAGGCGAAGACTCTGCTGTCCTCACTCCCAGTTACAAAGCTGCAGAACAAATGCTCATCCAAATCTCTCCATCGCCTGAACTCACAGCAATATCCCTTTCACTCATAATTTTTCGAAATACTGACCCATGTTGCATGATACTATCAAAATGTCTTCATGTCAGCATTCTGAAACCTGGGAAAATATCCTTCCATGACATTTTATCTCAGTTTCCCCACTCCACCCTGTCTTCACCCCAAAACACACTCATTTACAGTCATATTGCACGAGACTGCCAGTATGACTGGCCATTTGGCCCAGCTGATCCATGGCAACCATAATGTCCATCCAGACTCACCCCATTTCCGTGCCCTTGTTCTGTATCCCGCTAATCCTTTCCTATCTGTGCATTTGTCCAAATGTCTTTTCAATGTTGTTATTGTACCCACCTTAATCACTTCCACTGACAGCTCAGGCCATATGCATACCACACTCTATGTAAAAAAGTTGCCCCTCATTTTCCTTTTTATATTTTTTATCCTTTCCAAACATTAATGGATGTCCTCTAGTCCACGATTCTACAACCTTGGGAAAGAATTTTGAAGTATTCACTCCATGCACACCTCTCATGATTTTATAAGGGCTACACTTCGATAAGAACCCCCTCGGTTTCCTACGCTGTAAAGAAAAAAGTTCTAACCTGTCCAACCTCTGCCTATAACTTAGAACCTTTATCCCAGGGAACATTTTGGAAATTTGTTCTAGGTACTTTCTTTTTCAATAATATCCTTTCTAGAGCAAGCTGAACAAAACTGAACACAATACTCCAATACAGCCTTACCAACATCCTATACAACTGCAACAAAACGTCCCAACATCTATACTCAATGCGTTGATGAAGACCAATGTGCCAACAGCCTTCTTC
>NW_025190401.1:0-3371 GCF_004010195.1 Chiloscyllium plagiosum
TAGATCAGAGCTCAGTATAACAACACCATCAGAAAAACCACGGCTCAGTGTACAGTATAACATCACAGTCAGATAGATCAGAGGTCAGGGTAACAGTACTCACAGGTAGACCAGAGCTCAGTGTAACAGCACAGTCGGATAGATCAGAGCTCAGTGTAACAGCATAGTCAGATAGATCAGAGCACAGTGTAACAGCACAGTCGGATAGCTCAGAGCTGTGTGTAACAGTACAGTGAGTTCGGACAGAGCTCAGTGTAACAGCAGAGTCAGATAGATCAGTGCTCAGTGTAACAGCGCAGTCGGAAGGCTCAGAGCTCAGTGTAACAGCACAGTCGGATAGACCAGAGCTCAGTGTAACAGCACAGTCGGATAGACTAGAGCTCAGTGTAACAGGACAGTCTGATAGACCAGAGCTCAGTGTAACAGTACAGTCTGATAGACCAGAACTCAGTGTAACAGCACAGTCAGATAGATCAGAGCTCAGTGTGACAGCACAGCCGGATAGATCAGAGCTCAGTGTAATAGTGCAGTCACATAGATCAGAGCTCAGTGTAACAGTACAGTTGGATAGCTCAGAGCTGTGTGTAACAGCACAGTCAGATAGATCAGAGCTGTGTGTAACAGTACAGTCAGATAGATCAGAGCTCAGTGTAACAGTACAGTCGGATGGATCAGAGCTCAGTGTGACAGCACTGTCAGATAGATCTGAGCTCAGTGTAACAGCACAGTCGGATAGCTCAGAGCTGTGTGTAAAAGTACAGTCAGATAGCTCAGAGCTCAGTGTAACAGATTAGACTCATAGACCAGAGCTCAGTGTAACAGTACAGTCAGATAGACCAGAGCTCAGTGTATCAGCACAGTCGGATAGCTCAGAGCTGTGTGTAAAAGTACAGTCAGATAGCTCAGAGCTCAGTGTAACAGATCAGACTCATAGACCAGAGCTCAGAGTAACAGCACAGTTGGATAGATCCGCGCTTTGCGTAGTGGGACAATCGGATAGATCAGAGCGCAGTATAACAACACTGTCAGATAGACCACAGCTCAGTGTACAGTATAACATCACAGTCAGATAGATCAGAGGTCAGGGTAGCAGTACTCTCAGGTAGATCAGAGCTCAGTGTAACAGCACAGTCGGATAGATCAGAGCTCAGTGTGACAGCACAGTCAGATAGATCAGAGCTCAGTGTGACAATACAGCCGGATAGATCAGAGCTCGGTGTAATAGTACAGTCGGATAGATCAGAGCTCAGTGTAACAGCACAGTCAGATAGATCAGAGCTGTGTGTAACAGTACAGTCAGATAGATCAGAGCTCAGTGTAACAGTACAGTCGGATAGATCAGAGCTCAGTGTGACAGCACTGTCAGATAGATCTGAGCTCAGTGTAACAGCACAGTCGGATAGCTCAGAGCCGTGTGTTAAAGTACAGTCAGATAGCTCAGAGCTCAGTGTAACAGATCAGACTCATAGACCAGAGCTCAGTGTAACAGTACAGTCAGATAGACCAGAGCTCAGTGTAATAGCACAGTCAGATAGATCAGAGCTTAGCGTAACAGCATAGTTGGATAGACCAAAGCTGAGTGTAACAGCACAGTCAGATAGACCAGAGCTCAGTGTAACAGCACAGTCGGAAACACCAGAGCTCAGTGTAACAGCACAGTCGGATAGATCAGAGCTCAGTGTAACAGCACAGTCGGATAGATCAGGGAGTAACAGTCCAGTGAGTTAGGACAGAGTTCAGTTTAACAGAGCAGGCACATAGACTAGAGCTCAGTGTAACAGCACAGTCAGATAGACCAGAGCTCAGAGTAACAGCACAGTTGGATAGATCCGCGCTTTGCGTAGTGGGACAATCGGATAGATCAGAGCTCAGTATAACAACACTGTCAGATAGACCACAGCTCAGTGTACAGTATAACATCACAGTCAGATAGATCAGTGCTCAGTGTAACAGCACAGTCAGATAGACCAGAGGTCAGTGTAACAGCACAGTCAGATAAATGAGAGCTCAGGCTAACACCACAGTCGGATAGATCAGCGCTTTGTGTAACATTACAGTCGGATAGATCCGAACTCAGTGTAGTAGCGCAGTGAGATAGACCAGTGATCAATGTAACAGCACAGTCGGATTGACCAGAGCTCAGCATAGCAGCACAGTCAGATAGACCAGAGATCAATGTCACAGCACAGTCGGATGGACCAGAGCTCAGTGTAACAGCACAGTCGGATAAACCAGAGCTCAGTGTAAAATCACAGTCGGATAGATCAGAGCTCATTGCAACAGCACAGTTGGATAAACAAGAGCTCAGGGTAACAGTACAGTCGGATAGATCAGAGCTCAGTGTAACAGCACAGTCACATAGATCAGAGCGCAGTGTAACAACACAGTTAGATAGACCAGAGCTGAATGTAACAGCACAGTTGGATAAATCAGTGCTCATATTAATAGCACAGTCGGATAGATCAGCGCTTTGTGTAACATTACAGTCGGATAGATCAGAACTCAGTGTAATAGCACAGTCAGATAGACCAGAGATCAATGTATCAGCACAGTCAGATAGATCAGAGCTCAGTGTAACAGCACCATCGGATAAACCAGAGCTCAGCATAACAGCACAGTCGGATAGATCAGAGCTCAGTGTAATAGCACAGTCAGATAGACCAGAGATCAATGTATCAGCACAGTCAGATAGATCAGAGCTCAGTGTAACAGCACCATCGGATAAACCAGAGGTCAGGGTAATAGTACAGTCAGATAGATCAGTGCTCAGTGTAACAGCACGGTCAGTTAGATCAGAGCTCAGTGTAACTGCACAGTCGGATTGATCAGAGCTCAGTGTACAGTATAACTTCACAGTCAGATAGATCAGAGGTCAGGGTAACAGTACTCTCAGGTAGATCAGAGCTCAGTGTAACAGCACAGTCAGATAGATCAGAGCTGAGTGGAACAGCACAGTCGGATAGATCAGAGCTCAGTGTAACAGCACAGTCGGATAGCTCAGAGCTGTGTGTAACAGTACAGTGAGTTAGGACAGAGCTCAGTGTAACATCACAGTCAGATAAATGAGAGCTCAGGCTAACACCACAGTCGGATAGATCAGCGCTTTGTGTAACATTACAGTCGGATAGATCAGAACACAGTGTAGTAGCGTAGTCAGATAGTCCAGTCATCAATGTAACAGCACAGTCGGATTGACCAGAGCTCAGTGTAACAGCACAGTCGGATTGACCAGAGCTCAGTGTAACAGCACAATCGGATAAACCAGAGCTCAGTGTAACAGCACAGTCAGATAGATCAGAGCTCAGGGTAACAGTACAGTCGGATAGATCAGAGCTCAATGTGACAGAACAGTCAGATAGATCAGAGCTCTG
>NW_025190402.1:0-3371 GCF_004010195.1 Chiloscyllium plagiosum
AAAATATAAAGGAGGTTAGTAAAAGCTTTTTTAAGTATGTGCAAGGCAAAAAAATGTTTAGGACTAAAATTGGGCCCTTGAAGAGAGAAACAGGGGAACATATTACAGGGAACAAAGAAATGGTGGAAGAATTAAATTGATACTTCAGATCTCTGTTCCTTGGGGAAGACACAAGCAATCTCCCTGCGGTAACAGTGGCTGAAGGACCTGAACTGAAGGGAATTTGTATTTGCCAGGAATTGGTGTTGGAGAGACTGTTCGGTCTGAAGGTTGATAAGTCCCAGGGGCCTGATGGTCTACATCTCAGGGTACTGAAGGAGGTGGCTCGAGAAATCGGTGATGCATTGGTGATTATTTTCTAGAATTTCATAGATTCGGGATCTGTTCCTGCGGATTGGAGGGCGGCTAATGTTGTACCACTTTTTAAGAAAGGTGGGAGAGAGAAAAGAGGAAATTATAGACCAGTTAGTCTGACTTCAGTGGTGGGAAAGATGCTGGAGTCTATTATAAAGGATGGAATTACGGCTCATCTGGATAGTAGTAACAGGATAGGTCAGAGTCAGTATGGATTTATGAAGGGGAAATCTAATTTTCTGGAATTTTTTGAGGTTGTAACTGTGAAGATGGACTTGGGAGATCCAGTAGATGTAGCGCACCTGGACTTTCAGAAAGCTTTTGATAAAGTCCCACATAGGAGCTTCGTGAGCAAAATTAGGGCGCATGGTATTGGGGGCAAAGTACTAACTTGGATTGAAAGCTGGTTGGCTGACAGGAAACAAAGTGTAGTGATAAACGGTTCCATTTTGGAATGGCAAGCAGTGACCAGTGCAGTACCACAGGAATCAGTGCTGGGACTGCAGCTTTTTACAATATATATTAATGATAGAGAAGATGGTATCAGTAATAACATTAGCAAATTTGCTTATGATACTAAGCTGGGTGGCAGGGTGAAATGTGAGGAGGATGTTAGGAAATTACAGGGTGACCTGGACAGGTTAGGTGAGTGTTCAGATACATGTCAGATGCAGTTTAATGTGGAAAAATGTATGGTTATCCACTTTGGTGGCAAGAACAGGAAGGCAGATTACTACCTAAATGGCATCACATTAGGTAAAGGGGCAGTACAAAGAGATCTGGGTGTTCTTGTACACCAGTCAATGAAGGCAACCATGCAGGTACAGCAGGTAGTGAAGAAAGCTAACAGCATGGTGGCCTCATAACAAGAGGGATTGGGTATAGAAGCAAAGAGGTTCTTCTGCAGCTGTACAGGGTCCCGGTGAGACCACACCTGGGGTATTGTGTGCAGTTCTGGTCTCCAAATTTGATCAAAGACATTCTGGCTATTGAGGGAGGGCAGCATAGGTTCACAAGGTCAATTCCTGGAATGGCGGATTACCTTACACTGAAAGAATGGAGCGACTGGGCTTGTATATCCTTGAGTTTAGAAGACTGACAGGGGATCTTATTGAGACATATAAGATTCTTGAAGGATTGGACACTCTGGTGGCAGGAAACATGTTTCCGCTGATGGGTGAGTGCCGAACCAGAGGGTATAGCTTAAAAAACCGGGTAGACCATTTAGGACAGAGATGAGGAGAAACGTCTTCCCCCAGAGAGTGCTGACTGTGTGGAATGTTCTACCCAAGAGGGCAATGGAGGCCCAGTCTCTGGATTCATTTAAGAAAGAGTTGGATAGCGATCTCAAGGATATGGAATCAAGGGTTATGGAGATAAGGCAGGAATAGGATATTGATTAAGGATGATCGGCCATGATCGTAATGAATGGCGGTGCAGTCTCGAAAGACAGAATGGCCTACTCCTGCACCTATTGTCTATGGTATATTGTCTAATGATATCTCCATTCATTTTGCTAAACCCCATGAAATACAAGCCCACTCACCCCAAATCGCTGGTCCCTCAACAAGCCTGTCATCCCAGAGATCAGTTTGGTCATCCTCCACTGCTCTCCCTCAATGTCCTTTACTAGGCAAGGAGGCCAAAACTGCGAACAATATTGCACAATGTTCGGGATGTGTCCCCACTAAGGCCCTATGCAACTGCAGTAAACCACCCTTACTCCTGTACTCAAATCTCCCTGAAATGAAGGTGAATACACCATTTATCTGCCTACCTGCTTTCTACTCCAACAATATTACCTTCACTGATTGGTGTACAGGGACAGACAGATCGTTTTCAATGTTACAGCTCCCCACTTGTTGGGTCTGTATACACTGGTCAGCGTGCCATTCCATTGCTATTCCTAGTATTGACTTCTGGCTTCAGAACTCACTGCCTTACATGGACTCAGAGGGCTGCGCAGAAATAAAATAAAAATGCAACGTTCATTTATAGATCAACATTTTTCAACCACTCCCTTTGCAAATGATAGGATGCCATTCTATTGTTCCCATCAAAGTGTACAACATCTCATCTCTCCCATTGCTCTCCATCTACCACGAATTTGCCCAGTCTATCCACATGTCTCAATCACCTTGGAATCTTTTTTACATCCTCCTCATCCACTCACAAGCTGACATCGTTTAGTACCGTCAGGAGACTGGGGAATATAGCATATGAGCCCCTCAACCAAAGATATGATGTGTATTGGGATTAACTGCATGTCAAATCTCGATATATCCTTGTTATATCCTCGAAGTGTTCCCTTCAAAAAAAAACATGGTTCTGTTCTTACTCACTCTTTCCTGCCAGCTCTCCCATTCTAAAACCATGACCATATATTAGCCCCAGTCCCACAGGATTCGAATTTGCACAATAGCCTTGGGGCTTTATCAAAACTCTTTCTGAGATTCCAATCGTATTGCATTGATACCTTTTCATAATTTTGTTAAAAGCCACTTTCTCAAATATGATTCCCATTTCATAAATCTCTTATAACTTTTTCTATGCCCATTAACTTCAGTCTAATATTTTTCTCTAAATCTGTTTAGTTGCTAATTTAGTTGTTATTCCCATTTTCTCACCAGACTAAAGTTCTCTAGTATTTCTAGGAAGTATTGTTTTTTGTTTTTTGTTTATCTTCTGTGAAGGCATAACTGAAGTATTTATTGGGTAATTGTCCTCAATTACCTGGCATCAGACTGTAAGAAAGCTGCAAATTTTTCTGTTAATTTTGCCATTGACATATTTTCAGAAGATACTACAAGTTCCCTCTTACATACTTTGGTAAGATATTCTTCAGAAACCCATCAATTTTTATCTTAAGCTACTCAATGATTGACCTCCCACATCCTACAATAACAGAAGCACAGTCTCTGTTCCTTCAGAAATACAGTACGGTCTACATTAGGCCTACTTTCCGAACAAGACCAGTACCTGCGAATCTTATGGCATTTCAACTGCACAACCATGTA
>NW_025190403.1:0-3371 GCF_004010195.1 Chiloscyllium plagiosum
AGGATACAGTTGCATTTTTACAAACACGTTGTAAATGCCAAGTATTTGGAAAAGCACATGTAGCAATACAACTAGCACTTTTCGGACCTATTCCTGCATTTGTGGACCGTTTTCCAAGAGTCTTAATTGACTGTTTAGGATCCCTAACGCAACCTAAAAGTTGATAAAATCATTTGTTGAAAATAATGGGAGTGTCCACTAGATTTCCAGAGGGTGTTACACTTCACGATATCACAGCCAAAATGATTGGCAAGAGTTACTCAAATTGGTATTTTAAAAACTTAACTCGCGCGTCAATGACCTCCAATTTTACACGACAGGAGCAACTGGAGCTATGACTAGGTGGCTACCAGCAAGATAAATTACTGCTTTTCAAAACTTACTTTGTGAATAGGTGGAGCGTACACTGAGCAGTAGCAGCCACGGGACTCCTGAGAAAGTGAGGCAATATACTTGTGTAGTTGCATTATCCGAAGCACTACTTATTTAGTGTCCCCCACGCATTCTGTTCCACACACCAAAAATATAAACTGTGCGCCGGACTGGTAATGTTCGTAGATATCGTTTTCCAATAATATCTTTTGGAATTTAGAACACAGAAAATTGCGTTTCGGGCATTTTAATGCTCCTCCAATAGAATGTGGGAGGTAGAGGTTACCACTAATGTCCCTTTTGCTTTATCTGCAGGAAGTGCGCGCAAAGCCAGCTCCTCAGCAATTCGGTTAAGGAACGAGCTGGAGCGGAATGAATATCGGATCATTCAGTCGGCTGAAGGGATAATCGTGACGAGTTATAGGAAGGTAGTCACACCTCAGTTACAGGATAATGAAAAGGAGATGGGTTACAGTCAGATGACGGAAAGGGGACTGGTAGACAGTTCAGGGATCTCCTGTGGCCATTCCCCTCAGTAACAAGTATAGCGTTTTGGATACTGTTGAGCGGGGCACGACAGACCATGGGTAAGCCATAGCGCATAGGTTTCTGGCACAGAGTCTGATTCTCTTATTCAGAAGAGAAGGGGAGAGGCAGCAAACATTAGACATTGGGGATTCCATATTGTGGTGGAAAGATCGGAGTTTCATGGGAACAAACGAGACTGAGGGTTAGTATGTTGACTCCAAGGTGCAAGAGTTTGTGATGTCACAGATCGTGTTTTTGGTATCATTGAGGGGGAGGCGGAGCAGACCAAAGCCATGATCCACATAGGTACCAACGAAATAGTTAGGTAAAAGGATCAAGATTTTATGCAGAATGCAGGGAGATAGTATGGAAACATGCAGCTGGAACAAACAGAGTTGTTATCTTTGGTTTGTTACCCGTGCCACGTGCTAGCGAGGCAAGGAAAAGGGAGCGAGAGGAGTTGAACGCGTGGCTACGTGATGGTACAGGAGGGAGGGATTCGGATATCTGGAAATTTGGGGCTGCATCTGGGGGAGGTGGGATCTCTAGAAACAGCACCTGAACCAGAGGTGTACTAATATCCTGTGGCGGGAGGGAGCGAGTGGAATTGGCTAATAATCTTGGAGGTGGTCTAACATTTATTCAACAATGGGATGGGAAACCAATGTGTACAGTAGGTTGTGAATGGTGAGATCATAAATTAGGATTCAAGATGCAAGAGTGCATCAGTTGTCTGGAAGCTGTCTTGAAGTGCGTCAACTTCAAAACCAGGAGCACTTGGAATTAGGTTGGTGAAATTGTGGCATGGTTTGGTATTTGGAAATTCGACGCAGTGGCGATTTCGGAGACATGGATAGAGCAAGGACAGAAATGGGCGTTGCGGTTTCCAGGGGAGATATTCAGTAGAAAATGGAAGGTGGCCAAAGAGGGTGAGGTATGGCATTGTTAGTCAAGGACAATGTTACGGTGGCAGAAAGGACGCTTGATGAGGTCTCGACGACTTAGCTGATGTCATAAAAAGGAAAGGAGAGGTTACACTGTTGGGAATTTGTACAAGCTTCCGACAAGTTCCAGAAATGTCGAGAAAAGGATTGAAAGGATGATTCTGGATAGGAACAAAAATAACAGGGCAGTTGTTATTGTGGAATATAACTTCTCAAAATTTGTCCAGAAACGCAATAGTTCGAGTCCTGCAGATGGGTTAGTTATTTTTCCAATGAGAACAGGAAGGTTTTTGACACATTATGCAGATACATGAACAAGAGGAGAGGGCCACATTGAATTTAGTACTGGGTGATGAATCAAGTTCAGGTGATTGATTTGGAGGTCGGTGAGCACTTTCGTAACAGTGATCAAAATTCTGTCAGATTCCCCAGATGGAAAGGGATAGACGTATAAGGACAGAGGGCAAGAGTTACAGCTGGGAAAAGGCAATTATGATGCCACTAGGCATGAGTTTGAATGCATAGCGGATGGGAAGGAATCTGCAGGGAATGGGTACAATTGAAATACAGAGCATATTCAAGGAAAAGCTACTGCGTGTTGTTGGTATGCATGTATCTGTCAGACAGGGAGGAAGTGTTGGAATGAAGGAGCCATGGTTTAATCAAGAAGCTGAATCTCTTCTCAAGACGGAAAAGAAAGCCAATGTTGAGATGAGACGCAATGGTTCAGTTTGGGCGCTTGACATTGACGGGTTAGCAAGGGAGGATCTAAAGGGAAAGCTAAGAAGAGCCAGGAGGTGACATGAAAAGTCTTTGGCAGTTGGGATCAAGAAAAATGCAAAATCTTTCTATAGGAACGCCAAGATCAAGAGAATTACTATTGAAAGATTAGGGCTAGTCAAGTACAGTAGTGGGGAGTTATGCGTGGAGTGCGAGGAGGTGGGAGAAACGCTAAATGGACGTTTTCCCCACAGTATTCACATTGCAAAATGATAACGTTGTCGAGGAGAACATTGAAATACAGGCTATTAGACGAGATGGGATTGTGATGCATCGGAGGACGTGTTAGCAATTATCGAAATTGGGGAAAGGATTAGGAGCACTTGGAGGACAGGGATTTATTTTAGGATCTCAATTCGGGCTTACACCAATGGGGACGTTCATTCTGAAAGACAAATGTTTATCATTTTACTTCCTGTGATCTCGGACGATTTCATCCTGTTATGGTCAATGTTAATGTTGTATTCTGCACAGTGACCGATGTGGTATTTTGGGGTAACGTTCCGTGTATCTTCATTCCGTTGTGCTGGAATTGGGCTTCATGCTGCAGCTCCTCAGTTGCTGCTCAAGCACCGCGATTTATACCGTGACCCATACTAGATGGGGAGTGAGGCCAAGTGGCGGACAGAGAGAGAATGGGATTGAAGATGGAAATTGACGAAAATGCGATAGAGAGAGAGGAAGTGGATGGTGGGGGTGGAGAGAGTAAGGTGGGGTTGGGAGACGGAGATAGAATGGAGGAGGTGA
>NW_025190404.1:0-3371 GCF_004010195.1 Chiloscyllium plagiosum
GATCCATTAGGATTGTGTAGAGTGGGAATGATCGGGAAGGTCTTTGCATTCATTAGGATTCTGTCGAGTGGAATTAGATGGGAAGGGATTTAGGTACAACGTCATTAAAACGAGTGGAAATGAAGAGCATGGGATTTTGTGTCCATTGGGACGGTGTAGAGTGGTAGTGAATGGGAAGGGGTTTTGAAACCACTGGGATTGTGTGGTGTGAGATTGAATTGGAAGGGGTTTGGATCCATTGTGATTGTGTGGTGTGGAAGAGAATGGGAAGGGGTTTGGGCCGATTGGGATTTTGTAGAGTAGAGCTGAATGGAAGGCAGATTAGTCCATTGGGATTGTGTGGATGAGAACGAGCAGGAAGAGGTTGGGGTCCACTGGGATTGTTGAGACCCAAAGGGAATCACAAGGGGAATGGATCCATTTGGACAATGTAGAATGGGAATTAATGGGAAACAGTTGGATTGTGTGGTGTGGGGTTGAACGGGAAAGGGCTTAGGTCTATTAGGATTGCATTAAGTGGGAGTGAATGGGAGTGAGGCTGAGTCCACTGGAATTGTGTAGAGTGAGAGTAAATGCAATGGGGTTTGGGTCCGTTGCGATTGTGGAGGGTAGGAGTGAATGGGAAGGAATCTGAGTCCATTGGGTTGTGTAGAGTGGGAGTGAATGGGAAGGAGTCTGAGTCCATTGGGTTGTGTAGAGTGGGAGTGAACGGGAAGGTGTGTGAGTCCATTGCAACAATGTCGATTGTGAATCGTACGGGAACACTTTTAGCAAGAGTGAGGACTGCGGATGCTGGAGGTTAGAGTCGACAGAGCAGTGCTGGGAATCCACAACAGGTCAGGGAGCATCCGAGGAGCAGGAGAATCAACGTTTCAGGCAAAAGAAAAAACGCTTCTGAGAAGATGTAGAGTTGGTTGGAATAGAAAGCAGTTGAGAACATTGAGTTTGTACAGAGAGCAAGTGAATGGGAAGGTGTTTGGTTGCATTTAGATTACACAAAGGAGTGAATACAGAGCCTTTGTGTCCAATGGGCTTGTGCACAGAAGGAGTGATCAGGAAGGGGGTCTGGGTCTGTCCGTTGGGATTTTTTAGAGTGGAGTTGAATGCAAAAGGGATTGTGTCCATTGGGAGTCCGTGGAGTGGGAGTGAACGGGCAATGGTTTGGGGTCCATTGGGATCATATAGAGTTGAAGCCAATGGAGAGGGCTTTTGATTCATTGGAATTGTGTAGCGTGGGAGTGAATGTAAAGTAATTTGGATCAATTGAGATTGTGTCGAGTGGCACTAATTGGAAGGTGTTTAGAGCCATTGAGATTGCGTAGACTGGGGACACACTGGAGGAACTCTGTGTCCATTGCAACTGAGGCGATTGGCAATGAACAGGAAGGTGCTTGGGTGGACTGGGAATGTGTAGACTGGGTTTGAAAGGGACGTGTATTAATCCATATTGGTTTGCAGAGTGAATTGGGAGACATTTGGACGTATACAGTGGGACTGAACACAAATGGCTTGTGTCAATTGGGCTTGTGGACAGGAGGAGTGAGCGGCAATGAGATTGAACGTGAATGCTTTTGTGTCGATGGCAATATTGTAGCGTGGGAGTGAACAGGAAGTGGTTTGAGTCAATTTGGATCGGGTACAACAGGCGTAAGCTGGATGTGGATTGGGTCTGTTAGGATTGGACAATGTTGGAGTGAATGGGGTGGTGGCTACGTTTCCACTGGGACTGTGTACAGTGGGAATTAATGAGAAGTGGATTGGGTCCAGTGGGCGGCACCGTGCTCAACATTGCTGCCTCAAAGCACCAGGGACCGGATTCGATTTGACCCTTGGCCGACTGGCTGTTTGGAGTTTGCACATTCATGATAGAATCCCTACAGTGTGGAGACTGGCCATTTGGCCCAAACATCTATTCTGACCCTCCGAAGCGTATCCTGCTTCGGCTCAATCCCCTATCCTATGACCGTATATTTCCCCTGGCTAATGCCCCTAACCCAGGCACCCTTGAACATTATGGGCCATTTAGCATGGCCAATTCATCGAGCATGTATATCTTTGGACAGTGAGAGGAAACCAGAGTAGCTGGAGGAAACTCACACGGATGTGGGGTGAATGTGCAGACTCCGCACAGAAAGTCGCCCCGAGCCTATAATGGAAGCAGGGTCCCTGGCACTGTGAGGCAGTAGTGCTAACCACTGAGCCACCCTCGAGCCTGCATGGGATTCCTCCAGGTGCTCTGGGTAACTCCGATGGATTCGCTATGATCAATTTCCTATCGTGTCCAGGGATGAGGAGGTTATGGTGGATTGGACATGCTAAATTGTCCTGTCGTGTCCAGGTATGTGAAGATTAGGGTGGGTTGGCCGTGCTCAGTTGACCTGTTGTATTCAGGGATGTGCAGATTAGGGTGGATTGGCTGTACTAAATTTTCCCGCAATGTGCAGGGATGTGCAGCTTAGGGTGGATTGGCTGTGTTAACTTGACCTGTAGTGATGAGAGATGTGCAGTTTCGGATGGATTGGCCGTGCTAAAACTATCTTGTAGTGCCCAATCGTTTGCAGGTTAGGGTGGATGCTAAATTGTCCTGTAGCGTACAGAGATGTGCAGGTCAGGGTGGATTACCATGCTAAATTGTCCCATATTGTCCAGGGATGTGGAGGTTAAGTTGTGTTGGCTTTGGGAAATTGCCCCATAGTGTCCAGGGGTGTGAAGGTTCGGGTGGGTTGGCCATAGGAAATTGTCCCGCAGTGTCCAGGGGTGTGCAGGCTAGGGTGGATTGGCTATAGGAAATTGTCCCGCAGTGTCCAGGGGTGTGCAGGCTAGGGTGGATTGGCTATAGGAAATTGTCCCACAGTGTCCAGGGGTGTGCAGGTTAAGGGCGTATTGGTCATGCTAATTTGTCCCATAGTGTCCAGGGGCAGGCTCGGTGGATTAGCCATGGTAAATGCAGCGAGACAAGGATGGGGTGTGTCTGGGAGGATTGATGTGGAAACAATGGGCTGAATGGTGTGCTTCCAGTCTATACGAATTCTACCTAATGTTGCAATGAATAGGAAGGGTGTCTAACCTTTGGGATAATGTTGCGGAGCTGGCTCGATTGATAGGCAAGAAGTCCGAATTTTGTGTTCATAAAATAGGGAAAGCTTTGCATGGTCCTTTTAAAAGGTGAGGTTTTTTTTTCTGTGATTAGAAATTTATAATAGACTTCTGCAAGCTGCAGCTTGAAAGTTTGCAAGGAAACAGAAACCACCCAAATTGAAATGCTAGCATCAAAAGGCCAAGCAGTTACAAGCAGCCGTTTTTACCAAGCCAACAAGCTTTTGCATTGAGCCAATCAGTTTGAACCAGGCTCGTAGATATCAAATACCTAC
>NW_025190405.1:0-3371 GCF_004010195.1 Chiloscyllium plagiosum
CAGATTATTGATACACAGTATTGACCAGTCACAGTCCACAGGATTTTCAGCACACAGTATGGAGCGTCCTCAGGCAACATAAGATTTCACACACTGTATTGACCATCCTCAGGCCACAGGATTATTCACTCACTGAATTGAACATCCTCGGGCAGCAGGACATTTAACACACACAGTATTGACCACCATACGGCCACAGCATTAATGAACACACTGTCTTGATCATTTAGACGTCACAGGATTATTTCCACGCAGGATTGACGCGTCTCAGGCCACAGCAATATTCATGTACAGTATTGACCATTCAAAGAGCACAGGATTATTCACGCACAGCATTGACTAGCACACGGCCACAGGAATAATGAACACTCTGTCTTCAACATTTGCAGGTCACAGGATTGTTCCCACATGGTATTGACAATCCTCAGGCCACAGGATTATTCACACTCAGTATTGACCAGCTTACGGCCACAGAATTAATGAACACACTGTTTTGACCACTTACAGGTCACAGGATTATTTACACATAGTATTGACCATCCTCAGGCCATGGATTATTCACACACAGTATTGACAATCCTCAGGCCACAGGATTATTCACACACAATATTGATGATTCATAGGCCACAGCATTATTCACACTGTGTTGAATATTCACAGTGCACAGGATTATCCACACATAGTACTGAATAATCTCAGGCAACAGGATTAATTACACACAGTATTGACTATCCTCAGGCCAAGGGTTATTCACACACAGTATTGGCCATCCTCAGGCCACAGGATTATTCACACTCAGTATTGACCAGTTTACGGCCACAGAATTAATGAACACACTGTCTTGACCATTTACAGGTCACAGGATTATTTACACATAGTATTGACCATCCTTAGGCCATGGATTATTCACACACAGTACTGACCATCCTCAGGCCACAGGATTATTCACACACAATATTGATGATTCATATGCCACAACATTATTCACACTGTGTTGAATATTCACAGTGCACAGGATTATTCACACATAGTACTGAATAATCTCAAGCAACAGGATTAATTACACACAGTATTGACTATCCTCAGGCCAAGGGTTATTCACACACGGTATTGGCCATCCTCAGGCCACAGCATTATTCACACACTGTATTGAGGAGTCTACTTCCACAGGATTTTTGAACATACTGCTTTGTCAGTTTACAGGTCACAGGTTTATTCACACAAAGTATTGACCATCCTTAGGCCAAGGGTCATTCACACACATTATTTACGATTCACGGGCCACAGGATTATTCACACACTTTCTTGAGCATTCACAGTGCACAGGATTATTCACATACTGAATTCACAATTCTCAGGCCACAGGTTAATTCACACATGGTATTGACCATTCTCCGTCCACAGGATTACTCTCACACAGTATTGACCATTCACAGTCCACAGCATTTTCACACATAGTATTGACATTTCTCAGGCCAGAGGACTATTCACACACCGTATTGACCAACCTCAGGCCACAGGATGATTCCCACAGAGTCTTGACCATTCACAGGCCACAGGATTATTCACACACAGTATTGACCGTCCTCAGTCAACAGGATTTTCCTCACACAGAATATGACCACACTCAGGCCACAGGATTATTCACACAAGGTATTGAACATCCTCAGGCCACAGGATTATTCCCACACAGCATTGATCATTCTCAGGCCACAGGATTATTCCCACACAGTATTGACCCTTCTCAGGCCAAGAGTTATTCACACACAGTATTGATGATTCACAGGCCAGAGGATTATTCACACATGGTATTGACCATTCACTGTCCAAGGATAATTCACACACAGTATTGACGTTCACAGGCCAGAGGATTAGTCGCTCACATTATTGTACATCTTCAGGTCTCAGAATTATTCACACACTGTATTGACCAGTCTTCGGCCACAGGATTTTTGAATCCACTGCCTTGTCACTTTAAAGGCACAGGATTATTCACACACTGTATTGACCATCCTCAGGCCACAGTATTATTCACACACATTATTGACCATCCTCAGGCCACAGTATTATTCACACACATTATTGACCATCCACAGGCCAAGGGTTATTCACATACGGTATTGACCATTCTCAAGCCAGACGATTACTTTCACATGTTATTGACCACCATCAGCCCACAAGATTCTTCACACACATTATTGACAAACCTTAGGCCACAGGTGTATTCATAAACAGTATCAAGCATTCATAGTTCCCAGGGTTATTTACACACAGTATTGACTATCCTCAGGCCACAGAAGTATTCACACACAGTATTGACCACTGACAGTCCAAAGGATTAATTGCACATCATGTTGACCATCCTCAGTCCACAGGATTACTCACATACAGTACTGACCATCCAAAAACAACAGGATTATTCACTCACAGTATTGACCATTCACAGCCCACAGGATTATTCACACAAGCATTGACCATTCACAGATAACAGGATTATTCTCACGCAGGATTGAACAACTTCAGGCAACAGGATTAATCACACATCGTATTGATCATCCATAGGCTACAGGATTACCCACACACAGTTTTGATCATCCTCAGGCAAAGGGTTATTCACACACAGTACTAATGATTCACATGCCAGAGGATTAGTCACACACAGTATTGTCCAACCTCCGGCCACAGGAATGTTCACAAACAATATTCAACATTCTTAGGACACAGGATTAATCACACATAGTATTGATCACTCCGGCCACAGGATTAATGAACACACTGTTTTGACCACTTACAGGTCACAGGATTATTCACAAACAGTACTCACTATCCTTAGGCCACAGGATATTTCACACACTGTATTGATCCTCAGGCCACATGACTATTCACACACAGTATTGAGCATTCACAGTGCACAGGATTATTCAACACTTTGTATAGTCCATCCACAGGCCACAAGACTATTCGCACACAGTTTTGACAACCCTCAGGCCAAGGGTTATTCACACACGGTATTGACGATTCACAGGCCAGAGGATTATTCACACATGGTATTGACCATTCACTGTCCAAGGACAATTCACACACAGTATTGACATTCACAGGCCACAGGATTATTCGCACACAGTATTGTACATCCTCAGGCCTCAGAATTATTCACACACATTATTGACCATCCACAGGCCTGGGTAATTCACACACGGTATTGACCATTCTCAAGCCAGAGGATTAATTTCACATGTTATTGAACACCATCAGCCCACAAGATTATTCACACACATTATTGACAAACCTTCGGCCACAGGTGTATTCATAAACAGTATCGAGCATTCATAGTTCCTAGGATTTTTTACACACAGTATTGACAATCCACA
>NW_025190406.1:0-1497 GCF_004010195.1 Chiloscyllium plagiosum
ATGATTGCAACATCAGGCTGAAGAACAGTTCGAGGACCGAATATCACTGTGCAATAAAGAGTCTTTGGCCCTTGATGTTGAAGGCAACCTGCGATATTAATCAGAAGTCCAGCTTAACGATATTTCATCATTGTAACTCAAAAGATTATCCCCTGATCATTTAAAATCCCTGAAAGTTGATGAGTCTACGACTGTTGAATGCAAGGCTTTCTCCACCTTTCCTACTCATTGAGAAAAGAACCTACCTCGCCATCTATCAGTCTCAACTTTAAACAGTGTGCCCTTCTTCAAACCATGACCATTTGAAGAATAAAGTCCTTCACTGTCCACCTTAACCAAACCTCTGATCATCTTGTATGTATCTATTAAATCACTTCCCAAACTTCGTATCTCTCTCATAAACAACCTCAAGTCACTCAGTCTTTCCTCGTACGACGTTCCGTCCATACAAGACAGCATCGTAGTAAATCTCCTTTGCACCCTTTCAAATGCTTGCACATCCGTCCCAAGATGTGGCGATCGGAACTGTTCGCAACTTCACAAGTGCAGCAACGCCAGAGAATGTCTGGAGTGCAACATGAACTCATGGCTGTGAAACTCAATCCTTCTCCCAATAAATCTAACATAACGTGCTCCTTCCCAACAAACCTATCAACATGGGCGATAACTTTCAGAGTTTTATGCAGATTATCACCATTTTCTCTCTGCTCAAGTAAACTTCCAAGAATATGAGTTTTAGCCCAAATTTTTTTCTTCTTGTTGTTCCTTCCAAAGTGAATGACTACACATGTTCCCACATTAATCTCTGTTTGCGACCTCTGAGCTCAGCTCTGCACATTGTACATGCCCACTGCAACCTGCAGCAGCATTTGACACAGTTGACAGCTCCATCGAGCTTCAAACCATTGGCTAATTTACTGACCTATCATTCCATGCCCTAATCCAGGTTATCTATACAAATGTCAACTGTAGTAGATCAACGAAAAAGCATCTGGTATACCATTAGTCTCTGAACTCCAGGACGAAGGTTTCCCATCAACTAACCACTCTGTCTTCTTTCAGGTGGCCATTTTTGATCCAAACAGCCAAATAGCTATCAATCCTATGCCTGCGTAATTTATGCAATAGCCTACCGTGGGGAATATCATCAATGCCTTCGTGAAAACCATATCCACCATTTCAATCGCTTCACCCTCATCCACCTATTTGCTCACATTCTAAAGGAGCTCCATAAGGTTTGTGAAGCACAAACTACTCTTCACTAAATCGAATTCACTATCCCGAATCCACTTTTTCTATATTAGATAATCATAAATCCTATCTCTCATAATCTTTTCCAAAACGTCACCATCACCGAAACTAAGACTCATTGTTTTATAATTACCAGAGATTTCTTTACTCCTCATGTTGTAGAAGGGGACAAGATTTGCTAAATTTGAGTCTTCTCGTGCTAATCACATAGACACGGAAGACACAAAGTTCATAGTTAAAAGTACA
>NW_025190406.1:1797-3372 GCF_004010195.1 Chiloscyllium plagiosum
CTGACAGGTTCTAATCATATGCTAGTCATTCAATTGTTCCTGAAATACCAACAAAAGGCTTCAGGGTTTTCCTCCATCCTGCCAGCCAAAGACTTCTCGAATCCCCTCTTAGATCGACTTAGCTCTCTCTTTAGGTCCTTCCTGGCTCATTTCTAATTCTCAAGCACCCGATCTGAGCCTGAACATATCATCTTTACATCATCCTCCTTCTCCCTCTTGACAAGAGATTCAACATTTTCAGTGGACACAGCTCCCTGACACGACCACATATTCCCTGTGTTATTTCATACATACTTATACAGAGCACGCAGTCGCTCCTCCATGAGCAAGCTCCAGATTTCAGTTGTACCCAACACCTGCAGTTAATTTCTCCATTGTATGCATCCTAACTCTTGCCTAATCACCTTTCTCCCAGCAATATCTCTTACCCTACAATATAAACCTGTTCCTATCATAAAAGTATCCAAAAATAATGGTCTCCTTCTCTCTCCCCTACCGTTCTTAGCAAAAGTGACAATCTCTGTGCGAGAGACCTGTACCCCTGGTTTAACCCCTGGTAAGTCACTCCCCTTCAAAAATTTTCAATGACAGTATGCTTGGAACAGAGGAGTACGGCCACAGGAGATGCATGCACTGTCTAGCAGTTCCCTTTTCGTTTCCCGACTGAAACCCATCGACCTTTTTCTTGTCCCTGAGGTGTTACCGACTGCTTATAACTTATCTCAATTACCTCCTCAGTCTCTCGAATGATCCAATGTCTAGCATCTTTTCCCGAACACACTTTCCAAGGAACTAGGTCTGGGTGCAGTTCCCGCAGATGCAGATATCTGGGACACTATTAGTGACTCTTACTTCCCGCATTCTACATGAAGAACATCCAATTGCCTGACCATTCTTACATACACACACACACACACACAAACGCACATATTTACACACACAAACACACACACACATAAATATAAATGGATGCATGCATGTATGCATGTATGTGCGTGCATATGTATTTAAACGTTGCAAAACTACGTTGAATAAAACAGTTTTTACGCTAAAAATCTAACTTCTGATTTTGTGGATCCTTCTGTACTTGGGAAATGCCTCCGTTACTTACGAACAGTCAGAAATACTCCCCAGGAGAATATCCACCTCTCGACAGAGATACCGAGATGATGTTTTAGATGGATTCACTTTCTCATAACGCTGATGCTGCACTCTGTCATACTGTGGAGAAAGTGAGGACTGCAGATGCTGGAGACCAGAGTTGAAAAGTGTGGTGCTGGAAAAACACAGCAGGCCAGGCAGCATCCAAGAAGCAGGAGAATCGACGTTTCGGGCATCAGCCCTTCCCTTCTTCCAGAATCACACTTTTCAACTGTGTTATTTTGTGGAAAGGACGCGGAACTTTTTTCATATTGTTGCAATTGCTGTATACTCATACCAGTTATTAAAATAATGCAAAAAGAATGATGCTTATCTCATTGGATATTTTGTATGTTGTTATAAAAACTCGAATCTAAATGATAAAGTTATTTTAAATTACTACTGTGAAGTTTAGAGAATTCAAACAGGAATATG
>NW_025190407.1:0-3372 GCF_004010195.1 Chiloscyllium plagiosum
CAGATGCAACAACTGTTGTCGAGGGGAAAGCAGGCGGCTAGTTAAACACTGCCTGCATTACTGGTCAGTAATACTGACTCGCTGCAACATTGACACACAAGGTGCACTGTTCAGATTCTGTCCCATCAACACTGTGAATTACCGACATCAACTGCACTGGGGCTTCTCAAGGGCAATTAATGCTAGTCTACCTCCGTTAAAATCCCACATGAATTAAATATTAAACTAAATTTGCTAATAATTATTGAACAATGCAGATATTTTTATTGATCTAATGAGCCTGTCTCTGCCTCTGACGTTGTGTGATCTATTTGTAGAAACCATTTCATGCATAAAATAAAAGACTAACTGACAACTCAGGCACAGATAATACAAGATAACACAGCATTTAAGAAGCAGCTGATCCATCAATACAAGTGCCAGGGCAGAGTAGGCTATAATCTCAATGTAAGTGAGATTAATGCAGTTTGTTGGCTTTTGGCTCGCATATATCTGTTGGGCTGTATGCCGTACGGCTTTATGAATTAAAGTTTTGAGAACTGAAGATGTAGTCCCACTATTTCCATGGCTGTGACCATCATGTGGTGTGGAATATAATCTCCAAAGTTACACAGCATCCTGACTTGAATCAATATTATTGTCCTTTCACTGTCACTTGTTCAGAATACTGTGGCTCTCTATGCAACACGAGGATCAGTAGGGATCACCACCATATTCTGAATGGAAATTAGACACAGGCAATAAATGCTGGTCTTGCCAACGGAATTCACCTTACAAGAACAACTAAACGGAATCTGCACTATTAAAGGCACCCATTCTAACCGATCTGATTTCTAACGTAGTTTTAATGAGACTTTTACATTGACCTAAGCATCTGATCTTTCTGTAACTCCATAAAACTTCCACGAATGCATTCGCAGTGCTGCTCAAAAATCACATTTGCAAGTTGTGCTCATCATTCTGAAAGAGAGAGTATTTGTGCGTTTGGGAATGCTTTCATTATTTGTCAGTATCTAAAGGCAATAGAAACGTAGAAACTAAGATCAGGAATAAGCGAATAGACAACTTGAACCAAGTCCACCATGTGATAAGATCATGGATGGTCTGACTGTGGCCTGAAACACACATTCCTGCTTCGCCTTATAACTTTAATTCATAATTCTTAGACAATAAACTGTCTGCCTGTGTCATAAGAATATTCAATGTCTTCCCTTCCATCCATCTCTGGGAGGAGAGTTCCCACAGACGCAGAACCCTTTCAGATATTTAAAACAATCACCAACTCCTTCACTGCGATATTCTCCAGTTTCCAGCAGTCCATCCATTTCTGGAAATCTCTCGCACAAATTGAAATATTGTTTCAGCATTCAACTTAAATAGACTACCCAGAATTATATGGGTTTAAACGGGATCATGTGTCATTTGCCTAAACTCCAACTGATCCAAGGCCAACCTGACAATGTTTGCTCCAGAGATAAATGCTCATCACAGGAATCAGTTGAGTAAATCTTCTCTGGACTGCTTTTCATGTAATTGTGCCCTCAGCTCTCCTGAAGTGGTCTCACCATACCCTGCAAAACTGTAGACTATCTTCCCTCCTCCTGAATGTATTCTCTTTCAATAGGTTTGAAAATTTATATTGCCTCCCTATGATGTGCACGCAACGTGTTTTTTTTTTGTGATTCGGGTGCCTGATTCCTCTGTGCCTCAGCTTTGCAATCTCTCCATTGGAATAATATACTGTTTTGCCATTCATACCACCATCTTATTCAAACACAGACACATTTTTCCTGCTATGCTCCTTATATCAATATATCATTCACTTGACCACCTCGAACTCTCTATAATATTATGAAGTGGTTGTCAACATCTATCTGATAATTAAAAGCAATGCACCCAGCGAAGATTTCCTCGCCTTATAATGTGGTAAGGGAGTGTGACAAGTCATGTAACCCACCTGCTTTTTGACACCCAGTTTGTTATAAAGGAGTGGTTCAATGAAATGTAATCCTTTCAGGCACTCTGTAATTAACAAGTACTGTTTGCCTGTTGAGGGGTGACACCGTGGCTCAGGGTCTAGCACTGCTGCCTCACAGTGACAAAGACACAGGCTTGATTCCAGCCTCGGGCAACTGTCTATGTGGAGTTATCACATTCTACTCGTGTCGACATGGGCTTCAAATATGTGCTCCTGTTTCCTCTCACAATCCAAAGATGTGCAGGTTACTTGAATTGGACATGCTAAATTGCCCATAGTGTCCACGGAAGAGTAAGTTAGGTGCATTAGTCAGGGGTAAATATAGTTAATAGAGGAAAGCATCTGAGTGGTTTACTCTTTGGAAGGTCAATGTGGTCCTTGTTCGTCTGAAGGGCCAGCTTCCCTACTCTGGGCATATTATGATTCTAACTTTAACAGTGAACAAATCACTAACAAACTGAACAATCACTCTGTAACCAATCACTTATTCTGGAATAAAACAAGACTTTCCTGATAAGTGGTTTCACTATTGCGGATTCCACTCATAAATCAATTATTAGTAAGAACAAAATTAAACTTAGTTTCTCAAAGTTCATCCAGAATGGACTCTTTTGAAATTTCTGCATCTTATTCCATCGTCTTTCTCTGCCTGAAATACCTTTAGATTACTTACAGTTTGGAAACAGGCCCTTCGGCCCAACAAGTCCACACCGACCCGACGAAGCGCAACCCACCCATTCCCCTACATTTACCCCTTTACCTAACACTACGGGCAATTTAGCATGGCCAATTCACCTGACCTGCACATCTTTGTGACTGTGGGAGCAAACCGGAGCACGCGGAGGGTGCCCACGCAGACACGGGGAGACCGTGCAAACTCCACACAGTCAGTCGCCTGAGTCGGGAATTGAACCCGGGTCTCTGGCGCTGTGAGGCAGCAGTGCTAACCACTGTGCCACCGTGCCGCCCACAACCTTCTCAGTTGTTTTCTGGCTTCAAGAATATTTGCTCAGCGTGTTGTGCGTTTTTATTGATGGATAGAGCGTTTTCGGCAGGGCATGTGAGACTCCAATATTTCTTTCACAGATGACACTTCTCTGTCATCATTTTTTCAGATAGCAGTTGACTCTCTCCCTCTGTCCAATTGCCTCTCTGTTATATAAACCTCCTTGACACAAGAAATTCTTATCATATGATTGGTTTCATATTGTTAACACTAAAATGGATTCTTAATCTCCAAGTGCCGTTTTAAGTTAATTGGCAACATTTGAACTGTTGCCTGGGTAAAGATGCTGCTTGGGCCTGCTAACTGAACGGGTTTGATCCATTCTGTCAATTTGGGCACCTGCAAACTGCTTACCCACAGACATTCGTTCTTCTGTTTAATCACCGAA
>NW_025190408.1:0-1499 GCF_004010195.1 Chiloscyllium plagiosum
CTCTCGGACGTTGAATAACGACAGACAGCTTCCGAATGAGGTCTTTCAGAGACGACTTTGGGATACATTTGACAGACAGACAAGTTCAGGAATCCGTGGTGGGCTTTGACACCAGCGCATCAGCTTCTTCCCTGTCTTTGAACCGGGCCGCCTGCGCAAGGAATGCAAATGCGGTACTGCTTATCGTGGAAGGATCAGAACGCGGTAACTACACTCTCAAACAAAATGGCATATGATCAGAACCAGGTTGGAGAAAAGCTACAATGCTTTGCACAGTAATTAAATGGAATTGCATTACATTACATTTCACTGCGAGAGCAGATTTGTTCAAGCAAATTCGAAGGTAGGTTTGCAGATGGGAAAGAAAGCAAGAAAGTTCAGTTCTTGTCCATGTAAATGGCAGCAGTTGAAAAACAAGGCAGTTTCCGCTCAGTTTTGAACTGGGGACCTTTCGAGCGTTAGGCAAACGTGATGACCACAACACTACAGCAACAAGCCACCAGCATCGATCCTGTCCCTTCGTGGCATCCACCACCTTTCTGTTTCCAAGAGCTCGTTGTTGTCCAGCGTAATTTACATCTTGAAAACGTAAATAAAAAGACACCTGAAATTGATGACAAAATATAGACAAGGATGTATACAATGTTTGGACCGTACGGTGAGGTGGAATAGGGTGGGTCGATTTGCAAATTACTGTTAACACGTAATGTATTGAGCGAATCGCAAAACAGAAAGTATTTAACACGGAACACAAACAGAACTGGCAAACCAAATGCATTTTCAGACACAGCGAAGCATGAATGCTAAATGTGATACAGTCCGAGGGCATGAGTCATAAAGTAATGTCACAACTAACAACGGGGCGTTTCCAAACTACTCTTTCAAACATACTGGAGCCTTAGTGCACCACCACTTTCCAGACAATGCTGAAAAGAAAGAAAGAACCTAATAAGAATGGGCCATAAAAAGTGAATTTCACTAATCACAGTATGGATTAGATTACCTTTCCCTTCCGATTTCTCCAGGATGGAAATGGAGGAAATGGGAGAAATTCAATAACAAATGAAACCGAAATTCATTGGAACGATTTTCCCATTCGCAAGAAAACCAAACAATGACGAGTCGAGTCACTGCAGGACTTTGTTGCACAACAGCGATGAAATAACAGTCTCCATTCGGTTCCAGTAAAAGCTCAACTTGCCTGGAACATAAAGCAGCAGGAGAGCTGCTTGCGGTTTTCCGTGCGGGAGGCGAGCACTACCGTGACAGCACAGACACTTTGAGACAATCTGTACTCTCCCACACCACAGTTAACTCTCCAGGAATCGTACCCAATTTGTTAAAACCTCAACTTGCCAGGAACGTAAAGCAGCTTGAGCCCGCGATTTACCGTGTGCGAGGCGAAGACGATTATGACAAGATGGACACTGACCCCGTCTCCATAAAGCAAACTGCCAGTCCTGCTTTTTATTTGAACACGCCACAGCCACAGAAATTGC
>NW_025190408.1:1864-3372 GCF_004010195.1 Chiloscyllium plagiosum
AGGGAGCATTCCCCCTTCCTTATTCCCTCTGTCTAACCCACTCATGTCTTGGAAAGCTTTAACAAAGCCAGCTTTTGGCCTTCTGCTCTCCAAGGAGAACTGTCCCAACTTTCCAAATGACCTTTATTGTTGACATTCCTCATATACCACACCATTCTCATCAACCTGTTCAGCGCTGTTTTCAATCATTTCACGTTCCCACTTCCTGAAGTCTCACACCCAGAACTATGCGAATATCCAGATGGTGGACTTACTCAGAGTGGGATTCTGTGGGTGAACATCCTCTAACGCTTGTTTGACTTTCGCCACATGTGTTACTGTGCCATGCCCACTACAATGACACTTCTGGCCCCAAAACTCAAAGGTATTTCAAGGGTGCAACTTAATGATTTACATCTTTTTACCAAAGAATTGAGAGGACGACCAGGCAAAAGTGAAATCAAACAATCAAGGTTCGATGGCGACTTGAAGTAAGACATTCTCCCATGCCAGTATTAACACAAGCTGCTAAGCGAAGATCATGCCCTAGACACCCTTACATTGCCAACACCAAACCAGCTGAGATTCGGTCGGGTCCAACTACACCCCAATTTGTTCTCAGATTTCTAAGCGTCAAAGAGTTTTAAGAATATCGCCTTGTCATTTTGTCTCCTTGTTCACAGAACAGTACTGCTTATCCCTTCTGCTTGTACTAAGTTGTCTCCATCAGTAGAGTATTCAGCTATTTCCCTCCACCGGCAAGCAGTGTGAGGAGAGGCAAGTGTGGTTACACTCTAAAGCTCGCTCTCATCGGCACGGTCAGTTCCATCAAGTGCTGGGAATCAGCACGTTTGATTGGGAGCTTCCTGCAAATATCATTTCTGAGCAAACGATAAAGATGTTGAGCTGGTGGGTAAGACACAAATGTACTCCCGACTCTCTACCCTCAGGTAAAGTCATGTGAGGGCATTTGTTTGCAGCCTGTTTGCTGTTCAAAATCCATCTTCACACAGCAATCCTGCAGAAAGGCTTTTGTAACAGTAACATCGGCTTCTTTGCTGCCATCTGGCAGCAGTGAACATCTGAGCCCCAACATTCCGAGCTAAAGACAATCCGAGTGAAAGTCTCACTCACTGAGAGCCATCCCTATGTCCCTGAGCTGCGGAGCTGCAGACAGTTTAACGCAGAAGATACGGTTAACAATGAGACTTTGTTTCACCATCAGCCACTCTGTCCCAGAGACAGGAAGAGGGACCACATAAATGCGTGGCGTCACTCATGCGCCGATCGAAGCTGTTCAGCCCATCGAGTCCATAGCGACTCATCTGACGCTTGTTATTATTCATAGTTGGTGATGTAAGTCCTAATAATGCGGAGATGTGCCTGTATCGCAATTCTGTCTCCAACAAATTGATCCAATTGTAATTCACAGCTTTTCATTTCACAGTAAGAACACTACTGTGTGAAACGGCGTGGGGAATAACTGCAGGGCGTCAGAACACTCTAAAACTGATGTATCTCACCTTCGT
>NW_025190409.1:0-1230 GCF_004010195.1 Chiloscyllium plagiosum
AGATCAGAGTCGGGAATGTGGTGCTGGAAAAGCACAGCCCTTCAGGGAGCATCGAAGAGCAGAAGAATCCACATTTCATGTCTCAGCCCTTCATCAGGAATGGGGCTTGTCTCCCAAAGGTGCTGAGAGATAAATGGGAAGGGGATGGGAATGGGGGAAGGTAGCTGAGAATGTGACAGGGAGATGAAGTTGGGGGTGGAGGTGATATGTGAGAGAGGGAGATGGAGCAGAAAGGTGGGAAGGAAGATGGACAGGTAGGACAGGTCATGGGGGCTATGTTGAGTTGGAAGGTTAACGTGTGGGAAAGGAAAATGAGGAAACTAGTGAAATCCACATTGATCCCGTGTGGTTACAATGTCCCAAGGTGGAAGATGAGGCTTTCTTCTCCAGGCATCAGGTGGTTAGGGGGTGGTGGTGGAGGAGGCCCAGGACCTTGGCGTAGTTAGAGGGTGTGCTGAAATGTTCGGCCATGCGACAGTGGGGTTGGTTGGTGCGAGTGTCCTGGCGATGTTCTCTGAAGTATGCCGCAAGTTAACATCCTGTCTCCCCAATGTGGAGGAGACAACATCAGGAGCGATGGATACAGTAGGTGGTGTGCCTGGAAGTGCAGGTAAAATGTCGATGGATGTGGAAGGATAATTTGGGGCCTTGGGCGGAGGTGAGGGGGGAGGTGAGGACGTAGGTTTTGCAATTCCTGCGGTGGCAGGGAAGGAGCTGCGAGGGGATAGTACTTTGGTGGGAGGTGTTGACCTGATGAGGTAGTCACGGAGGGAACAGTCTTTCTTGAATGCAGAAAGGGGTGGGGAGGGAAATATATCTCTGGTGGTGGGGTCTGTTTGTAGGTTACGCAAATGGGGAAGGAAAATATATTGTTTCTGGAGGTTTGGTGCGTTGGAAGGTGAGGAACAGGGATGCTACTTTCCTGTTGCGTTTGGAGGGGTGGGATTCGAAGGTAGAGGCGTGGCAAGTGGATAAGATGCGCTGCAGGGCATCGTCGACCATGTGGGAGGGGAAATTACGTTTTTTGAAGATGGAGGCCTTCTGAGATATACACTGGGATCAGAGTGTGGTGCTGGGAAAGCAGGCTAGATCAGACAGCATCCGAGGAGCAGGAAAATCGATGTTTTGAGCAAATGCCCTTCAACAGGAATCGGACTTTTGCCAAAAACATTGACTTTCCTGCTCATCGGATGCTGCCTGACGTGCTGTGCTTTTCCAGACCACACTCTA
>NW_025190409.1:2306-3372 GCF_004010195.1 Chiloscyllium plagiosum
GCAGATGAGGGGCAAATATACGACGGTTTGTCGACAAATGCAAGGTGGTCCTGGTGGATGGGCTAGTACAGAGGAGGACCTTTCTCTTCCCAGAGGGGACCACACCACCAGACCCACCGAGCGTTGTCTGTGCTCACCATCCGGCACAATGCAGTATCTGCGGTCTGAAGAAATGTCCAGTAATACAGGCCAAGCATCAATGACCTTCCCCACTCTGTCAAGATAAGGCTCACCGTATTCTCTCTGCTCCCACACACTCACTGAATATGTGTTATAGCACCAACTCCCGAACACTGCTCATGCTCCACCACTCTCACTGCATCGCCTTCTGTGCTCCCCGCTATTACTCCCTCCCCCCGGCTCTCTCTCTCTTTCTCTCTCTCTCCCTCCACTACACCCCTTACACTAACAGCATTGCATGGACACATCACTGTGGACTGACTCCCTCCGGACACCTCACCATGTCCACCCTCCCCACCTGCACCAGCACTAACAGCAGGGCCAACCATTCCTACCCTCACTCCCTCCCGCCCTTCCTCCCATTCCAGGAGAAAAAGCCTGGCATAGGACAGAAAGGGCTAAGTCGGGTGGTGGAGTGCCGATATCCGTTCCCTCACAATCCCCTCTCCCCGCCTTGTAGGGAGGACACTGCTACGAGCCGGAGAGGACTACGACGTCTCTTGTGGAGATTCTGAAACATCCACATCCCACCGACCGAGTAAGGAGCAATGTTCAGTGAAGGGCAATTCTCACTTTAAGCCCACTGGCCGTTCCATTTCCCCCCAGCACAACTTAGAAGCATGGCCCTGATGCCATCTCTCTTTTGTGCCGAGTTGGTAGAAATGGAATCCCCATGGTCTCGGTGGGCAGGAGGGTGGCCTCACAACACATCGTCACCACCATGTCCCAGGAAGGGAGCACGAAGGCTCCTTCCCCCACCTCCTCCTGTAAACAGCGCAGATACTGAAACTTTTCTGCGAGAGGTACTGCTGTCCCCACTTATCCTGACATTTTCAATAATCTGTGCTCATACGCACCCAGGGCCTTCTGTTCCTGCACCCCTTTT
>NW_025190410.1:0-3372 GCF_004010195.1 Chiloscyllium plagiosum
TCCCATCCGATTTCCAGTTGGATCTTCGCGGCTGCGCCATTCAGTTCCTCTGATACTGGGGCTGGGAATTGGGACTCTGTGGCAGCAGTGGTTACTGCCTTTGTGGGAAAACTGGTGAAGTAGCCGATGTTAAACTGTATTACTATTGAAGCATATATTTCAACAAAACCTGCACTGTCCCCGGAGTCTTTGATGTTCTGGAGAAATCTATTTATCTCAGCCTTCAGCATATTAATGATGGCATCACCACAGTCTCCGGGGGCACCGATGTTAAACGGTCAGCCCATTCTGAGTTCCCACATATCTGCCACTGTTCGCTAAGCACTGTTATTGTGCATTTGGTGCCCTGCCTAACATTTCTCTGCTACTGTACTTATCACATGCTGTTAGTGCGCTTGTCTGTGGGATGCCGTGACCGTATAGTGTTTAGTACTCTGCGTTGTGGTCGCAGCAACCTCGGCTCGAATCCGAGTCATGGTAGTACTTGCCCTATCTGGCCCAGTTTTTGGGAAACACGATGGGATCAGTTGTTTAACATGGTCATTTTCTCCAAGTGATGATTGTTTTTTTTCCTTCAAGCTCTGCTCGCTCACATCTCTGTGTTTCATATGTCAGAATTCAAATCCTCGCGTTCTCCGAGATCTCTTCCCACCTACGATCACAAATCGAACTTTCCATCTCACTCCCCCATTTCATTAAATTGGAGATGCCGGTGTACAAACATAAAAATCACACAACACCAGGTTTTCGTCTTAGAGGTTTAATTGAAGCACTAGCTTTCAGAGCGCTGCTCTTTCATCATGTAGTTTTGGAGTAATTTCCTATTTCATTAAGGCATTGCAGAATCTAACACTGACTCTCACATCGATACGGTTCAGTCTGTGCTGCTGCGGTCACTGTTGCTGGGTGAACGTGCCCCAACCCCACCATCGGGACCTGCAGACCAGTTGATCCATTTGGTTACCGCTGTTGTGAGATCAACACTCATGTAGCAGCTTTTGGTGACATGAACCAGAGATTATTGGGGGGTCAAGTTCAGGAAAAGGACACAGGGCAGGATCAGGGAAAAGCGACTTCACTGGAAAAGATCAGTTTCACCAGTTTTCTGCAATAGCCAAGCGCTAGTACCACTGACCACTGGACTGTTAATCCAGACACCAGGGACTCGGATGTGACTCCGACCATGCTAGGTGGTAGAATTGGGATTCAATAAATATCTGCAATTAGGAATCTAATAACTCCTGTAAATCCATGGTCAATTGTTGAAGAAACGAACCACCTGACGTCCTTTAAGGAAGGAAACTGCCATTCTTACGTGGTCGGGCCTCCATGTGACTCCAGACACACTGCAATACGGATGAGTCTCAACTGACCGCTGTGCAATAAATACTGCCGAGCCAGCGACACCCTCATACTGTAACATAATAGAAGAAACATTCGTTCAGCCCTAGCTAGAGTACTGTGTGCAGTTCTGTAATTCACAGTATAGCATAGATGTGATCGCACTGGGAACGTTGCAGGAGAGATTCACTGGGGTGTTGTCTGGCTGAAGAGTTTCCGTTATGTGGAAAGATTGGACAGACTGGGGATGTTTGTCACTGTGCAGGGGAGTTTGGAGAAGACATGACTGACATGTACAGTCTAATGAGGGATAGACTGAAAGAAGCGTTTCTCATTGATGGAGTGATCGAACACCAGGGCCAAGCGATTTCGGGAAAAGGCAGAAAGGTTTGAGTTGATGTGCGGAAATGATTAGAGAGGTGGAAACCCTTTTACTTGGAATAAAATTCAAATGTGAATTTGTGATGACAAGACATACAAGACTATGGGCGAAACGATGGAAAACTTGATTCTGGTCGTTAAACAAAGTTGTGTTGGACAAGTGCGGCCACAACAGGATGAAGGGCCTCCTTCGATGTTGTTGTCCTCCATAGTATCGTGGATGGTGTCCCCTCCTGTCACCGGGCTCAATTCTCTGCTGGGGACATCGCAAATGTTTTAAACCTGTCGCTTTGTTCCCCGGTGAAAGTTATTAATGCGTGGCCTTCCATTTTCGATTGGACATGTCACAGGAAGGACACTGCTGTCTTAATCAGCGTGGGGAAGGACTGCAGCTCCTGGAGAGAGAGAGTGTCAGTGAAAGTGCAAACACGTAACTTCCGCAAACTGCACATTGTGTTTGTGTTGGAATGAAAACCAATATATAGAGTTGTTCCTGACTGATATGTTTACTTAAAGCAGAAATCTGAGGAAGAAAACACAGTAAACTCATTGAGATCTGAGTGCAGAAACATATCCAGCAGGACTAATGAGGTTGTACAGCGTAGAACCACGTTTGGATGCACTGAATTATGGTTGATGGGCGCAGCTTGCTTTCACAAGTTTGAGTTACCAGTGTGTAAAGCCATTACACATGATACAGATGGTGCTCAATGTGATGGTACATTTGCTCAGTGGTTCGCACAGCTGTTAAGTCTGTAGGTTAGGTTGATTGGCCATAGTAAATTGCGCGGATATATCGAAGGAGTGATTTCAGTAAGTTAAGTGAATTAGCCATGGGCAACGCAGTGATAAGGTCAGCAGCCACACGATGACAGATTTTATTCCAGTAAGTTTATTTGAAAACACTAGTCAGAGGGCTGTTCCTTCTTCGGGTGAAATATACAGGATGGGAGGGGTGGGTGGGTGGGTGTTGGTCTGCGTGAGATTCTCTTCAGAGTGTCCCTACAGACTCGATTGGCTGAATTGTACTTTCTGCATTGTAGGGAATCTATGATTCTATCAGAGGGGACACTGCCAGCGTTTACTGGGCTGCCAAGGCATTAGAGACGATGGTGACAGCGTTTAGTAGGGATTGAATTTTATTTATTTTCGTCTTGGAAAATTTGGAACTGAACAAGGAAAACCGAATGGAAGTTTTCGAGAGTATGTTAGGCTTGGAGAGAAGAAATAGGTGGTAAAATCACTCTTTCAAGTTCGTACATTTCTGAACGTCAGGCTTTCAAATCCATCGATGTCGGACAATGAAAATATGGGAGCAGAATTTCTGTCACTCAGGGAATCCGTTGCCAAAATATTTGGAAAGGCACATTTAGAGACGCACAAGCAGTGAGTTTCACCAGGAGAGAGACAGCCTGTGGCTGGTTAAAAGTGCAAAAGTGGGTTGTGGGGGACGGAAGGTGCGAGGGAACAATGTCTAATTTGGATGAATTTAAATGTAAAGAAATATCGAAAACGTTTGCAGCTGAATAAGATTCAGCAAAAAACAACCTCAGAGTTTTGAAAGATTTCCATTAATAGTCCACATGAAGCATTATAAATGGAACTGAGGAGACTTTGTAAATTGTCAAGGAAAGATGTTACATAATGAAT
>NW_025190411.1:0-3372 GCF_004010195.1 Chiloscyllium plagiosum
ATGTCCTTCATCAGGAAAGTGGGGGTAAGGGAGGGGAAAGTGGGCTGAGAAATAAATAGGAGGGCGGGGGTGGAGCGGGGTGGGAGCTAGCTTGGAAGACGATAGGTAGATGCAGGTGGGGTGAGATGGTGAGAGGTCGGAGAGGAGAGTGAAGTGGATAGCTGGTAGGACAGCTGGAACTCTCAAACTATACAGCACTAAAATCGATTTCACCAATTTCCAAATCTCCCCTCCTCCAACCTCATCCCAGATCCAAACGTTGAATTTAGCACCGCCCTCTTGCACTGCTTTAAATTTCCATCTTCCTTCCCACCTACCCACTCCACTCTGCCCTCCGACATATGACTATCACTCCCACCTACAACTTCCCATCGCGTTCCCAGTGACCCTCACGCCAGCCCAGGCTGCTACCCTCCTATTTATCTTTCAGCCCCCTTGTCCCCAAGCCACACTCCTGACGATGGGTTTATACCTGATATGTCGATTGTCCTGCTCTTTGCATGCTGCCTGATCTGTTGTGCTTTTCCAGTGCCCCACTTCTCAAATTTAGAGACTGAACAGATCCCGTATCTCACAAAATTATAACTTCTTGTCCTTCTTTTCCTGTTCTTTCTGAGTAAACTTCATCCACAGAGGCGAATTCGTTCAGAGATCAGGCACTGCCTCCATACCCAGCCCCTGCCTCGGCTGTGCACGCTCCTTCAGCTCCTCCGTTCCACTTGGGGTCTCCTTTACCAGTTTCACTAATGTCACTGGCTTAGCCTCTTCTGCACATCTTTTCCCAAAGTGTCTTCCTTCAACGCCCAGCACTGTGTGTCCCAGCTTACAGCAGTGAAAACATCTTTTTCCCAGTGCCCTTCTGAAACCATCGGCACTGCAATTTTCTGTGTTCCACTCGCTTATAGTGAGAACACCTGAGGCCTTTCAAGTCCTTTCAACCCCCTTATATTTTCACCTGTGGTAGACTATTGCCAGTGTGCTCTATTGTTCGCTTTGTAGTGGAGGATCGCCCCTTCTCCCATGAAAATCCTCCCAGAAGCTAAATTTCATCTTTTGCATCAATGCGTTATTAAATGCCATTCCTGCCGCGCTTCTCACTTGTTGAAATTTCTGTTCATTCACATGAATTCTTGCCATCTCTGGAAGTGAGTCTTCAGACTCCTCCAGCAGAATAACCTCCCTTCGAGCCTCCCAAGTCTTAGCCATTTTTAAAGCCAGCACCCATCTATCAACATGAGTTGAATTCTTTCAAATGCAACATAAGTCTGACTTGGTTCCATCTCTATATTTTCTCACCTTTTATCTATATTCTTCTAGTACCAATGCATAACTACTCAAATTAGCCAGTTTGACATGTGCATAATCTCCTGAACCCTCATCTGACAGCGCTGCACATACCTCACTAGCTGTGCCCACCAGCTTAGTCGGAACTAGCATTACCCACAAGTTCACTGGACACACCATTTGTCGAGCCATTTTTTTTTTCAAATGAAATAAAAACAGATTTTCTCATTTTTCTCACCGAAATATAGCAATGTATTAACATTGCTGTATACGTCCCTATGTTCTCTCTTCATCTCCATCCTGTTAATTTCACTTTCTTTTCTAATTTGCAATTTCTGAATTTCAAATTCTCTCTCTCTTTTTCCTATCATTCCCTTTATCTTTCTTCTCTCTCTGTTTCCGTGTCTTTTTTCATCTTCTAACTCCAGTTGCCACGTAGGCAATTTAAGTTTTTTTTTCTAATTCTACTGCATTTGCCTGTTTATCTAACACATTAAAGTTCTTGACTGACTCCATTAAAATTTCAAATTTCCTTTTATCCCTGGTTAAATCCAATTCCAACCTATTTGCTAATTCTAAAATATATTTTTCTTCTGTCTTTTTATTCTTCCTTGGCAAATTTGGGAACCTCTTTAGTAATGTTAAAAGCCATTTCTCTCACTTTTAATTTAACCAACCACAAGGTAACAAAATTAAAGGAATTTCCCCACCGGTTTTATTTGAAGATCTAGGTCACTAATTGCCACGTGTTGGAATTTGCTGGGGCCTTTTGTACCCCAACTCTGTTCAAGTCTTTCCAAATCCCATACGGCAAGGCCCCAAACTGTTATGACATCAATATTGTACCCCTCTGTTAATTGAAATCACACACCCAGAAAAAACTCACCTCACTTCGTAATCTGTTACAATGAGCGACAGAGAACTCCCAAATACCACTAATAAATGAAAAATATCAATTTATATGTATGCAAGTTCGCTCGCTGAACTTGAAGACTGGTTTTCAGAAGTTTCGTCGCTATGACTAGGTAACATCATCAGTGAGAGTCTCTGATGAAGCGCTGGTGGTATGTCCTGCCTCTCTATTTATAGGTCTCGGTTTCTTATGGTGGGTGATGTCATTTCCAGGTTTTTTTTTACAAGAGAAGGTAAATAGGATCTAAATTGATAAGTTTATTGATGGACTTCTGTTTAGAATGCCATTCCTCTAAGAATGACCTTGCGTGTCTTCGATTGTGTGTGTGTTTTCCCAATCAAAGTGGTGCCTTTCTTTCTCTGTTTGTATGGAACATAGTGATAGTGGATCATGTCTTTTGGTGGTCAGTTGGTGTTCATGTATCCTAGCAACACGAAAACAGGACCATTTCAATGGCGAAAAATGATTTTATATACACTGTTTAATGAATGTGTGTGCAGATAAGTAACATTTTTCATATGTGCACAACAGCCTAAATGAACAACGGAGACTCAGTTATCGAAAAATGATGCACGATGTATAAATTGTATAAAACATTATTTGATGCTCATCTAATGTGATATGCTCCCCTTCTCTCAATGTTCCCTCCTTTTCTGGAATTCTCGACTCTAATCTCTCATTCTTATCAGGATGTGTGTTATAAATTCTTGCTTCTGGTATCCCAACTTATTTCAGTTAATGCCCTTTCTACCGGGACTTCAATATATTGGCCTGCTGGGTTCTTTCCAAAGTTCGTGTCTGTCATATTATTGGAGATTAAAATTCTGACATCAGACCCAGCATTTGAACACATTACTCTGTTGTCCATGCACTGTACAAATGACCACAGCACACAGGAATTGCCAAAAATTGAGGGATGTACATCTCCTTCTTTCAATAATCTAGTTTTGTCATTTTTCACATTTCCTCATCCATATCCTCTCTCCCGTTCTCTCTTTGTATCCAGTTAAGAAATTTACCAATTATTCTCCGCGTCCCTTCTCTGTAAACTCCTTCTTTCGCTTTATACCTATTGCTCTCTTCTCGAATTAATATGTTTATAAGTGAGTAACATAATTACAAAGGCATGCGGCAGGAGCTGGCCAGAGTTAATTAGAAGGGGAGCCGAGCAGGGC
>NW_025190412.1:0-1321 GCF_004010195.1 Chiloscyllium plagiosum
GGCCTCAGTGTGGGACTGGAACTTCCGGTCTCAGTGTGGGCCTGGGACTCCCGGTCTCAGTGTTGGACTGGAACTCCCAGTCTCAGTGTGGGACTGGATCTCCCGGTCACAGCGTTTGGACTGGAACTCCCATCCTCATTGTGGGACAGGAACTCCCGGTCCCTCAGTGTGGGACTGCAACTCCCGGTCTCATTGTGGGACTGCAATTCCCAGTCTCAGTGTGGGACTGGAACTCCCGGTCTCAGTGTGGGACTGGAACTCCCGGTCACAGCGTTTGGACTGGAACTCCCGGTCTCAGAGTGGGACTGGAACTCCCGTTCTCAGTGTGGGAGTGGATCTCCAGGTCACAGCGTTTGGACTGGAACTCCTGGCCTCAGTGTGGGACTGGAATTCCCGCACTCAGTGTGGGACTGGAACACCTGGCTTCAGTGTGGGACTGGAACTCCTGATCTCATTGTGGGACTGGAACTCCCATCCTCATTGTGGGACTGGAACTCCCAGACTCAGTGTGGGACTGGAACTCCCGGCCTCAGTGTGGGACTGCAACTCCAGGTCTCAGTGTGGGACTGGAATTCCCGGTCTCAGTGTGGGACTGGAACTCCCGGTCTCAGTGTGGGACTGGAATTCAAGGCCTCAGTACAGAACTGGAACTCCTGGTCTCATTGTGGGACTGGAACTCCCGGTCTCAGTGTTGGACTGGAATTCCTGGTCTCAGTGAGGGACTGGAATTCCAGGTCTCAATGTGGAACTGGAACTCCAGGTCTTAGTGTGGGAGTGCAACTCCAGGTCTCAGTGTAGGACTGGAACTCCCTGTCTCAGTGTGGGACTGGAACTCCCGATCTCAGTGTGGGGCTGGAACTCCCATCCTCAGTGTGGGACTGGAACTCCCGGTCACAGTGTGGGACTGGAACTCCCGCTCACAGTGTGGGACTGGAACTCCCATCCTCAATGAGGGACTGGTACTCTGGGTCTCAGTGTAGGACTGCAACTCCGGGCCTCAGTGCAGGACTGGAACTCCCGGTCTCAATGTGGAACTGGAACTCCTGGTCTCAAGATGGAATTGGAACTCCCGGTCAAGTGTGCGACTGGAACTCCCGGTCTCAGTGTGGGACTGGAATTCCCGGTCGCAGTGTGGGACTGGAACACCCGGTCGCAGTTAGGGACTGGAACTCCCGGCCTCAGTGTGGGCTGGGAATTCCCGGTCTCAGTGTGGGACTGGAACTCCCGCACTCAGTGTGGGACTGGAACTCCCGGTCACAGTGTGGGACTGGAACTCCCGGTCACAGTGTGGGACTGGAACTCCCGGTCCCAGTATGGGACT
>NW_025190412.1:2236-3372 GCF_004010195.1 Chiloscyllium plagiosum
GGACTGGAACTCCCGGTCTCAGTGTGGGCCTGGAACTCCCGGTCTCAGTGTGGGCCTGGAACTCCCGGTCTCAGTGTGGGCCTGGAACTCCCGGTCTCAGTGTGGGCCTGGAACTCCCGGTCTCAGTGTGGGCCTGGAACTCCCGGTCTCAGTGTGGGCCTGGAACTCCCGGTCTCAGTGTGGGCCTGGAACTCCCGGTCTCAGTGTGGGCCTGGAACTCCCGGTCTCAGTGTGGGACTGGAACTCCCTGTCTCAGTGTGGGACTGGAAATCCCGGCCTCAGTGTGGGACTGGAACTCCTGGTCTCAGTGTGGGACTGTAACTCCCGGTCTCAGTGTAGGACTGGAACTCCAGGTCTCAGTGTAGGACTGGAACTCCAGGTCTCAGTCTGGGACTGGAACTCCCGGTCTCAGTGTAGAACTGGAACTCCCGGTCTCAGTGTGGGACTGAAACTCACGGCCTCAGTGTGGGACTGGAACTCCCGGTCTCAGTGTGGGACTGGAACTCCTGGTCTCAGTGTGGGACTGGAACACCAGGTGTCAGTATGGGACTGGAACTCTAGGTCTCAGTGTGGGACTGGAACTCCCGGTCTCAGTGTGGGACTGGAACTCCAGGTCTCAGTGTGGGACTGGAACTCCCGGTCTTACTGTGGGACTGGAACTCAAGGTCTCTCGGTGTGGGACTGGAACTCCCGGTCTCAGTGTGGGACTGGAATTCCGGGTCACAGAGTTTGGAATGGAACTCCCGGTCTCAGTGTGGGACTGGAACTCCCGGCCTCAGTGTGGGATTGGAACTCCCGGTCTCACAGTGTGGGACTGGAACTCAAGGTCTCTCGGTGTGGGACTGGTACTCCCGGTCTCAGTGTGGGACTGGAATACCCATCCTCAGTGTGGGACAGGAACTCCCGGTCACAGTGTGGGACTGGAACTCCCATCCTCAGTGTGGGACTGGAACTCCCGGCCTCATTGTGGGACTGGAACTCCCATCCTCAGTGTGGGACTGGAACTCCCGGTCACAGTGTGGGACTGGAACTCCCATCCTCAGTGTGGGACTGGAACTCCTGGTCTCTCAGTGTGGGATTGGAACTCCCGGTATCATTGTGGAACTGGAATTCCCAGTCTCAGAGTGGGACTGGAA
>NW_025190413.1:0-3372 GCF_004010195.1 Chiloscyllium plagiosum
CCCCATCCTGGGAAATCTCCCTCTGCTCCCTCTCCCAGTGCTATCACATCCCTCCTATAACATGGATACCAGAACTGCCCACAATACTCTCGCTGTGTGACCTCACCCACGTTGTATACAGCTCCCAGCCAAACCCTCCCTGCTCTTACGCCTCGGTTAATAAAGAGAAGCATCCCATAATCCTTCTGAAAGACTTTATCGCCCCGTCGCCCACCTGAAGGGATCAATGTAAATGCACACCAAGCTCCCTCTGCCCCTCAAGGGTCCTACTTTCCATCGTGTATTCCCTTTCCGTGTATGAATGGACACTGTTCTGCTTTTGCCCTGGGGTGGAAGGGACATTTCCCACAGCTCTGCTGGCAACCGTGTACCAACAGGTAACACTGAATACAGACAGCACCAGAGCAGGCTTAACACGTCACCTGGGAGAGATACGCACCATCAGGATGTTCCATCACGGTCTGCTTTCTCAAGCAGACACAGACACACCAAAATCTCGTCTTTTATCTCCCAGGAGTTGAAACAGACCATGCAAACACCTTCATTAGCAACGTCAGAGCACATCCATTAAATCGTCAAGATTTATAAAACCACTCAGGCTGCAAAGTTCCCACCCACTCCTCAATTCTAACCTTCGATCTCGAACTGGTTTTATAGTCTTGTCCACAAACCTCCCTTGGTAAACAGTTACACCCTGCTCCTTTCCGTGTTGTCCTTGCTGTCTGTTTTGACCATTTCGGATGGTATGGGATTCCCAGATCCTGCAGGGAGGGTTCCTCACTTGTTTCCCCTCTCAATCGATTTGAACAAAAAATATTGATCAAATCGACCTCCTGGGTCTGATCAACCTTTGGCATCACTGGCACAAGAGCTCAGGAGCAGACGGAGTGTTTGCTCAGTGGGCCAAGGAGTGGCAGGTGGGAGTTTAATGTAGATAAACGCAGGCTGCTGCACTGTGGGACGGTAAACCAGGACAGGACTTACACAGGTAACAGGAGGGCCCTGGGAAGCATTGCTAGACAGGGATTCAGGCCCATGATTCCCTGAAAAAAGACAGGGTGGTGAAGGCGGCGTTTGGCACACTTGCCTTCATTGGTCAGTGCATTGAGAATTGGAGTAGAGACATCATGTTAGAATCCCTGAGAAGGCCAGTTTTGGAATACGATGTACAGTGCTGGTCACCCGGCTACAGGAAGGATATCATTGTGGGTGGCACGGTGGTACAGTGGTTAGCACTGCTGCCTCGCAGCGTCAGAGACCCGGGTTCAATTCCCGCCTCAGGCGACTGACTGTGTGGAGTTTGCATGTTCTCCCCGTGTCTGCGTGGGTTTCCTCCGGGTGCTCCAGTTTCCTCCCACAGTCCAAAGATGTGCAGGTCAGGTGAATTGGCCATGCTAAATTGCCCGTTGTGTTCGGTAAGGGGTAGATGTAGGGGTATGGGTGGGTTGCGCTTCGGCGGGGCGGCGGGGCCGAAGGGCCTGTTTCCACACTGTAAGTAATCTAATCTAATCTAATCTAATCTAATCATTAAATTGGAAAGGGTGCAAAAATATTTACAAAGATGTTACTGATTCTGGAGGGTTTGAGTTAGACAAATAGGCTGGGACTGTTTTTCCCTGGAGGATGAGAAGGAACCTTATAGAAATTTATAAAATCATCACAGACATAGGTACTGTGAATAGCCAAACATCTATTTTGTCCAGGGTATTGAAGACTAAAACAGAGAGGGGCATACGGTGAAGGTGAGAGGGGAAAGACTTATAAAGGGCAACTTTTTCACACAGAAGGTGGTATGTGCATGGAGTGAGCTGCCAGAGGAAGTGGTAGGGGCTGGTACAATGACAGCATTTAAAAGACATCTGGATGCGAAGGGTATGAGCCAAATGCAGGCAAATGTTAAAAATCACACAACGCCAGTTTATAATCCAACAGGTTTAATCGGAAGCATGAACTTTCGGAGCGACGCTCCTTCATCAGGTAGTTGTGGAGGACACAAATGTAAGACACAGACATTATAGCAAAAGTTTACAGTGTGATGTAACTGGAATTATATATTGAAAAACACCTTGATTGTTTGGAAAGTCTCTCATCTGTTAGAGTGACCATGTTCGTTTCACCTCTTTCAGATATAAATCACAATACTTTTTTTTAAGAAGTCACATCCTCAGGTTCACTTTAACAATTGGTGTTAGCCCAGATTATGTGTTGAAGGTGTTATCTGGACTGACACCGATTGTTAAAGTTAACCTGAGAATGTAACTTTTAAAAAAAACGTTTCGTGATTTACATATGGAAGAAGTGAAACTAACATGGTCACTAACAGATGAGAGACTTTACAAACTGCCAATCGATTTTTCAATGTATAATTTCCGTTACATCACACTGTAAACTTTTGCTATAAATTCGGTGTCTTACAGCTGAGCCCTCCACAACCACCTGATGAAGGAGCGTCGCTCCGAAAGCTAGTGTGCTTCCAATTAAACCTGTCGGACTATAACCTGGTGTTGCGTGATTTTTACCTTTGTACACCCCAGTCCGACACCAGCATCTCCAAATTATGGCAGGCAAATGGGATTAGTTTAGTTTGGCAAGGCTGGTCAGCTTTAACAATTTGGGCTGAAGGGTTTGTTGCTGTCCTGGGTGATTCTATGAGAGGACAGTAAATAAAGCTCTGGGCTTTATTAACAGGGGCACAGCCCCTGTGATAATATACATTGTTAACTATGGGTGACACAGAGCCGAAATGTTGACTCTATCTCCCCCCAACAAATGCTGAGTTTCTCCAGCAATTCCTGGTTTCATTTCAGAATTTCAACATTCCCTGAAACTGAACTGAAATTGTCCGGGCAAGGGATGCAAAGCGCGTCCCTCCAAGCTGTGACCCTGGATTATCAGTGGAATGAGCTCCCCCCGCCAACCCACCAATGCCACTTACACTCAGCTGTCTGCTACCTAACCCGGAAAAGAGGTGGCGAGCTGCTCAGCGCGGACTCACTGTGGGTGCAGTTTGTAAAGGGTGCCATCCATTCCCACGGTGACCCGGAGACGCTCCAGATTCCTGTTCTCCCGGATCTTGTCCACCACAGCGGCCAATCCTGCTCCACAGAGCTGAGCGGCCCGTCGCGATACCACACCACACACCTCCTTGACAATGATGCTGTCGTCACACGTACTCTGCAGCCCCAGTTTTTGCAGGATTGCTCGGACCTGCAGTAGCGCCAAGCGATCGCTGCAACAGAGCACAGAGAGGATTAGCACACTCAAGCAGATGACCATCAACAACATTACTAATCAGTATCAACTTTCGTCAATACCAACATTCGTCAATGTCCACATTTTCCAATACCGACATTCGCCAACACCGACATTCGC
>NW_025190414.1:0-3373 GCF_004010195.1 Chiloscyllium plagiosum
GTCTGCACTGGAAACTCTGTAGTATACAGGGTCTTCACTAGAAGCTCTGTTGTAGACAGGGTCAGCATTAGAACCTCTGTTGTAGACAGGGTCAGCACTAGACGCTCTATTGTTGACAGGGTCAGCACTAGAACCTCTGTTGTAGACAGAGTCATCACTGTAAGCTATGTTGTAGACAGGGTCAGCATTAGAAATTCTGATGTGGAAAGAGTCAGCACTAGAATCTCTGTAGTAGACAGGGTCAGCACGAGAAGCTCTGTAGTCTACAGGGTCAGCACTAGAAACTCTGTTGTTGACAGAGTCTGCACTAGAAACTCTGTAGTAGACAGGGTCAGCACTAGAAGCTCTGTTGTAGACAGGGTCAGCACTAGAAACTCTGTTGTTGACAGAGTCTGCACTAGAAGCTCTATTGTAGACAGGGTCAGCACTAGAAGCTCTGTTGTAGACAGGGTCTGCACTAGAAACTCTGTAGTAGACAGGGTCAGCACTAGAAGCTCTGTTGTAGACAGGGTCAGCACTAGAAACTCTGTTGTTGACAGAGTCTGCACTAGAAGCTCTATTGTTGACAGGGTCAGCACTAGAAGCTCTGTTGTAGACAGGGTCAGCACTAGAAACTCTGTTGTTGACAGGGTCAGCACTTGAAACTCTATTGTAGACAGGGTCAGCACTAGAACCTCTGTTGTAGACAGAGTCATCACTGTAAGCTATGTTGTAGACAGGTTCAGCATTAGAAATTCTGATGTGGAAAGAGTCAGCACTAGAATCTCTGTAGTAGACAGGGTCAGCACTTGAAACTCTATTGTAGACAGGGTCAGCACTAGAACCTCTGTTGTAGACAGGGTCTGCACTAGAAGCTCTGTTGTAGACAGGGTCAGCACTAGAAGCTCTGTTATAGACAGGGTCAGCAATAGAACCTCTGTTGTAGACAGGGTCAGCACTAGAAGTTCTGTAGAAGACAGGGTCAGCACTAGAAGCTCTGTTGTAGACAGGGTCAGCATTAGAACCTCTGTTGTAGACAGGGTCTGCACTAGAAACTCTGTAGTATTCGGGGTCAGCACTAGAATCTCTGTAGTAGACAGGGTCAGCATTAGAAACTCTATTGTTGACAGGGTCAGCACGAGAAGCTGTGTAGTAGACAGAGTCAGCATTAGAAACTCTATTGTTGACAGGGTCAGCACTAGAAGCTCTGTAGTAGACAGGGTCAGCACTCGAGGCTCTGTTGGACACAGGATCGGCACTAGACATTCTGTTGTAGACAGGGTCATTACTAGAAGCTCTATTGTAGACAGGGTCAGCACGAGAAGCTATATTGTAGACAGGGTCAGCACTAGAATCTCTGTTGTAGACAGGGTCAGCACTAGAAACTCTGTAATATACAGGGTCAGCACTAGAGGCTTTGTTGTACACAGGGTCAGCACTAGAAGGTCTGTTGTAGACAGAGTCATCACTGTAAGCTATGTCGTAGACAGGGTCAGCATTAGAAGTTCTTTTGTAGACAGGGTCAGCACTAGAAGTTATGTTGAAGACAGGGTCAGCACGAGAAGCTCTGTTGTAGACAGGGTCAGGATTAGAAGCTGTATTGTAGACAGGGTCAGCATTAGAAGATCTGTAGTAGACAGGGTCAGGACTAGAAGCTCTGTTGTAGACAGGGTCAGCACTAGAAGCTCTTTTGTAGACATGGTCAGCACTAGAAGCTCTGTAGTAGATAGGGTCAGCACGAGATGCTATATTGTAGACAGGGTCAGCACTAGAAGCTCTGTTGTAGATAGGGTCAGCACTAGAAGCTCTGTAGAAGACAGGGTCAGCACTAGAAGCTCTGTTGTAGATAGGGTCAGCACTAGATGCTCTGTAGTAGAAAGGATCTGCACTAAAAGATCTGTAGTAGACAGGGTCAGCACTAGAAACTCTGTAGTAGACAGGGTCAGCACTAGAAGCTCTATTGTAGACAGGGTCAGCAGTAGAAGCTCTGTAGTATACAGGGTCAGCACTAGAAGCTCTGTTGTAGACAGGGTCTGCACTAGAAACTCTATTGTAGACAGGGTCAGCAGTAGAAGCTCTGTGGTAGACAGGGTCAGCACTAGAAGCTCTGTTGTAGACAGGGTCTGCACTATAAGCTCTGTTGTAGACAGGGTCTGCACTAGAAACTCAGTAGTAGACAGGGTCCGCACTAGAAGCTCTGTAGTAGACAGGGTCAGCACTAGAAACTCTGTAGTAGACAGGGTCAGCACTAGAAACTCTGTAGTAGACAGGGTCAGCACTAGAAGCTCTATTGTAGACAGGGTCAGCAGTAGAAGCTCTGTGGTAGACAGGGTCAGCACTAGAAGCTCTATTGTAGACAGGGTCAGCAGTAGAAGCTCTGTGGTAGACAGGGTCAGCACTAGAAGCTCTATTGTAGACAGGGTCAGCAGTAGAAGCTCTGTGGTAGACAGGGTCAGCACTAGAAGCTCTATTGTAGACAGGGTCAGCACTAGAAGTTCTGCTGTAGACAGAGTCAGCACTAGAAAATCTGTAGTATACAGGGTCAGCACTAGAAGCTCTGTTGTAGACAGGGTCAGCACTAGAAACTCTGTTGTAGACAGGATCAGCAGTAGAAACTCTGTTGTAGACAGAGTCTGCACTAGAAGCTCTGTTGTAGACAGGGTCAGCACTAGAAACTCTGTTGTAGACAGGATCAGCAGTAGAAACTCTGTTGTAGACAGGGTCAGCACTAGAAGCTCTGTTGTAGACAGGGTCAGCATTAGAACCTCTGTTGTAGACAGGGTCTGCACTAGAAACTGTGTTGTAGACAGGGTCAGCACTAGAAGCTCTGTTGTAGACAGGGTCAGCATTAGAACCTCTGTTGTAGACAGGGTCTGCACTAGAAACACTGTAGTAATACAGGGTCAGCACTAGAAGTTCTGTTGTAGACAGAGTGATCACTAGAAGCTCTGTTGTAGACAGGGTCAGCACTAGAAAATCTGTAGTATACTGGGTCAGCACTAGAAGCTCTGTTGTAGACAGGGTCAGCATTAGAACCTCTGTTGTAGACAGGGTCTGCACTAGAAACTCTGTAGTAGACAGGGTCAGCACTAGAAGCTCTGTTGTAGACAGGGTCAGCATTAGAACCTCTGTTGTAGACAGGGTCTGCACTAGAAACTCTGTAGTAGACAGGGTCAGCACTAGAAGCTCTGTTGTAGACAGGGTCAGCACTAGAAGCTCTGTTGTCGACAGGGTCCGCGCTAGAAGCTCTGTTGTAGACAGAGTCAGCACTAGAAGTTCTGATGTAGACAGGGTCAGCACAAGAAGCTCTGTAGTAGACAGGGTCAGCATTAGAAGCTCTGCTGTAGACAGGGACAGCACGAGAAGCTCTCTTGTAGACAGGGTCTGCACTAGA
>NW_025190415.1:0-1841 GCF_004010195.1 Chiloscyllium plagiosum
CTTGGTTGAAGTTGAAAGATCATCACTATAAGCTGAACAAAATAAATAAAATGTTTTTGCTGCTGACTAAGAGGAGTGAGAAAACAGGGAGCTGGTTCCCTTCACACACCTAGTTATAACAAGTTCAAAATCTGAATAAAAAATTGGAAAAATACATTTATCCTCCTGAATCCTGAAACTTCCTCCAGTCAAAGTCCAATAAGCTCTCCAGCAGCGAAGTCATTCAATTTGGTGAAAGGCCTCCTCAGTGAGCAGGATGTGACATGAGATTCTGTTCCTGACCTTCTTCCTTGCTGACAGGCTCAGGCTGAGGAAGGGAACAGACACGGCAGGAGGAGGGAATATTGTGAACACTCTGAACATGCGATCCCCTTTCAGCGCAAAATCTCAGGCAAGCTCATTTCATCAAAGTTACAGATTAAACTCACACTGTCACTTTGCTGTTCGGTAATATCTATTGCCTTTACATTTCCTGATCCCTTTTCCAGGGTTCTGTTTTGGAAGAGCTATAACTTCCTCCATCTCAGTGTTGGCAAGATCAAAGCCTTTGACTGTGGCTTTATTTTATCACACAACTTGATAGGTTGATGGAGGATTGAGGAAACTGGTCAAACAGTTGGATATTTTCATGTGTATACAAGGACAGCAAGTCTGATCGTCATAAAATGTAAAATCACCTCTCCTGAGTTACAGCAAACTCCCAGCTTTATACAACATATTACAACATTATTTATGACACAGACACTGTCTATTCTTCACCCAGTTCTTGACTCCATCCTTATATAATTCTGACCAGCAAAATGTTTTAATATTTTAGCCTGTGTTTTACAAATACTATTGAGACCTTACAACAGCATCAACGTTTTGTTTGAGAACCCTCTTGTGAAGGGCCTTGGACCATTTTATTCCTCTAAAGGTGCTATGAAAAATAAAGTTGTTGTTGTTGCCGAATATCAATTCCTGATTATGCAATTGGTGTGGAATTTCCCTCAATTGTCCAGCAAAGTCACAGTATTGATTTAAAAAGCTTCTGAGAAAATTTCTCAGGTGTTGATTAATGCTTACCTTGTGATTGTATTTGCAGCAATAGTTGGTGCTGAGTTTACAGTTTGTGGATACCTGAACAGTCACATTAATAAATCTCATCACTACATTGGCCCAGACCCATGTTCATTTAAAGTGTCTGTAAAGAACACAGGCTTAGAAATAGAAGCTCATATCATTGGGAATGGTTCATCTTCCTGGACACAAGATCCTGCAGCACCTACACCTGCAGCTTCATCAGAAATCTGCGTCACCTGGAAAGGATCCGTTGGCCAACTCTACATAACCCGTGGTGATATTGGAAAGTCGTATCCAACTGCCAAGTCCACTGGAGGGAAACGTTGTCAACATTTCACTCTCACCAATAGCAGTTCACACAAGAGTTCACCGTTGCTGAGAGACATTATTTACATAAATCAGTCAGACTTCAGTCCAGTTCACATGGAAAATGCTTCTTATTTGGAATTTACTGGGTCTGAAGGAGCATGTGGTGAGTAGAATAATAACTGACACATTATGAATCACAGAAATGTGACTCTATGACTCTATTTATCACAGATAAAGAATAAAATAGATACATAGGCCCAGGCTTTCTCTGTTTCTCCCACAACCACAGGAGGAGGAAAGTGTGAATGGGGGATGTGTGCTGCTCCCTGTCCTCAGAGATGTCCCCAGTCAATGGGGAGGGGGAGATGGGAGGCCCGGGCTATATTATGGAGCACCAGATCAACACTAAAAACAACACCTTGATTCTGTAATTAATTTTAATTGTACATCGCAACACAATTAATTTCATG
>NW_025190415.1:2300-3373 GCF_004010195.1 Chiloscyllium plagiosum
GTATCTTTCCTATTAGAATCACCATTGGCTGATTGCTTATATCAGAAAAACAAAATGACTGTCCTCACAAGGTAAGGACAATTGAAACTAAATGATGCTCGCTATGCAATGTTACTGACCAACAGGATCCTGGGGCAATGTGATGGGAACATTTCAGTCGGGTAAGTGTGAACAACTTGAAGTTGAAAACAATGTTTAAAAGTTGATGTGGTGAAGGGACACATTTTGGAAGTTTTTTATCCAAGGATTAAACAGATTCACTGCCAGGTTTTGGTTCCTTCCTGCTTCAGTAACATGTCTGTGAGGAGTGTTCGTCTAGTTTGAAGGTTTCTGATAGGTGAATAAAATCTCCTGTGTAATGCAAAGCTGCTATTTTTCACCTTCAATGTTTTGCTTGTCATTAAAACCCCTCGAAGAATGTGAAATGTTAAAATGCATTGTGATGTGTGCTTAGTTCAAATGTTTTATTTCAAGTTCATAGACCCAGTAAAAATGAGCCTGCACACTGTATTCTGCCATTTCATTCAAACTGACACATTTTGCGCTGACTTGGAGAATCTGTGGTCTGCATTGCTTTTTAGCAGCAGAGGGAGAGGCAGGCAGCGTGCCATGGTTGGGAGCACTGAGCAGTCAAGGGGCTGGACATGTTGTTGTTGTACAGCACTGGGCTCTGTCAATGTCACACCGAGAGCTTGTGGCAGCAGCTTATGTGGCAACACATTGCATGGGCTTCAAGCAAATGGCTCTGTCTAAAGATCAAAGGGACCAGTCCTTAGTGGAGTGAAGGGGACTATGTGTCAAGGAACTCATCTAATCCCAGTCCAGGGGCTTGGCCACAGTCTTCCAGAATGTGGGATTCCCTGCAGTCCAGGGACCAGGCCAGGAACAACCCTGAGGTAACGTTCAAGCAGGTTGGAGATCACAGGTACATCAGCTGGGGTGCTGTGGGGACACCGGTCTTTGGGCTGGCTCTCATTTGAGGCTGGCCTGCCCAAGTGACTCTGGGGACTCGGACATGGTCCGAGCTGGAGGTTTGGGTGTTAATGGTCAGGGGCTTTTCAGGGTCCTTTCCA
>NW_025190416.1:0-1964 GCF_004010195.1 Chiloscyllium plagiosum
ATTCTCTGTTAGCATTTTAAAAGCAAATGTGTTATTTTTTCCCTTTAAATAGTGACTTTGAAATAGTTCGTGGCCTCTCGAATTTTCGCAGGATAATGCACGGGGTAAATCTTTCTCTGTTACAGGTTTAAATTAGCCGTTTTTTACCCCATGCAGCAACACTTTCCCAAAGTTCATCTAAAAACATGATTTCCTCATTCATCAATTCTTAAGGAATTCTCACTTGTCAATTCAATGCTTCTGCAATGAAGCAGACGGTCGCTATGGTCACACACTGAGGTGAGTGCTCGGTTGTCTAACCTTAACCCACAGGGGGTTACAGGGACACATTTCAATGTTTCGCTCAGCTCAGGATTCAGTGCGGAAATACACCATCCCACTGACTGTATCTATTACTTCAATTTGTAAATAATAAAATGTTCATTAAAAAGGGCAAAACAGCAGCGTCAACTATATTCTTATTTGTCGTTGTGTCGAAGAAGAGAAAGACGGACTCAGCCCATCTCGATACTTAGAGAAGGGGAGGGGACTCGGCCTGAGCTGAGGGGTTGGGTTTACCTCACTCTGTTCTTGCTCTTACCACTGGTGCTACACACCCTCCCCAAATCTACTCCACTCACTCTCCTTCTTGCTCTCTCTCTCTACCTCCCAAACAAACTCATCCTCACTTACCTCATGCTTGATTAGCGTTCCATGGATTTGGGTTCATATACAGTTGCTGGGTGAACAGAGTGGGGGCGGGTGAACAGTCCATTACAAGGAGAGCAGCATGGGACTGGATTTTCAGTGTGTTGCGAGGGAAATGCTGTTACGATGGGTTCACAGGGCAAGGTAGGGAAAGAGAGTGGGGATGTGTTCAGTGGCCGTTGCTCGGAGAGCAAAGTTGCGAAACGCTATCAAACCAATTCCGGCAGAACAGAGTTGGAACAGTTCCACAGCCCTTTGCTCGATTCATTTTCTGGCATTGGGTTCTCAGATCGTTGCCAGGGAAACAGGGTTGGAATGAGGTCTCAGGATGTTGCTGGGTGAACAATGTGGGGATGGGTTCACAGTCTAATGCTCGGCGTTCAGAGTTGGAATTGACCAAAGGTACGGAAACTGAGTGGAAATTTGGCCACAGGCTATTTTTAGAAGAACAATGTGGGGATTCGTTCACACACCATTGCGAGGAGAACAGAGGGAGGATGTATCAGAAACGGTTGCTGCTAGAACATAGTGGCAAAGGATTCATGCCATTGCTCGGGAAACACAAACTAAGGGGTTCACAGGCCGCTGCTGGTGGAATAGATTGGAGATTGGATGACAGGGAGGTACTAACGGAACAGAGTGGGGTTGGAGTGAGACACTGTTCCCAGGAGAAGTGGTTGTAGTAATTTAACAGGTCATTGCTAGGATAATCGAGTGATGATGGGTTCAGAGGCTGTTTCTATGGGAACAGGTCCAGGAAGGGGTGACAGCCTGTTGCGAGGGGAACACAGCGAAAATGTGGTCACATGCTCTTGCTCAGTGAGAAGAGCAGGGATGGGATCACAACCCATTGCGAAGCGAACAGAATGAGAATGTATTCACAGGCTGATCCTCGATGAACAGGTTGTGGATGGGTTCACAGGCCGTTGCTAGGAGAACAGAGTGGGAACATTTTAACAGAGCGTTCATAGTCAAACATGTTGGGGATGCATTTCCAGGCCGTTGCGAGGAGAACAGATGTTGCATGTGTCTGCAGGCACTTGCTTGTCGAACAAAATAGCAAAAGGTTTACAAGCCATTTCCAAGGAAAGAGAGTGGAAATGGTGTCAAAGACTGTTGCTTGGGGATCAGGGCGGGGATGGGCTCTCAGACTTTTGCTAGGGGAACAGATTTAAGATAGGTTACCAGTACGTTTCTAGGAGAGCAGAGTTGGGCTGGATTCAATCGGCGTTTAGATGGTAATAGAGCGAGGCTGAGTGCACAGGTCATTCCTTGGA
>NW_025190416.1:2105-3373 GCF_004010195.1 Chiloscyllium plagiosum
GGGGAACAGAGTGGGAATAGTTTCTGAGGTCGTTCTGAGGGAAATAGAGTTGGAATAGGGTCGCAGGTTGCCTCGAGCAGAACAGTGTGTATGTGTTCACAGGCCATTGTTGGGAGAATATTCAGGGGGTGGGGTTTCACATTCTGCTGCAAGGAAAACAGAGGAAGGATGAGTTCGCAGGCAATTGCTACGGAACCAGCGTGGGATGGGTTTTCAGGCCATTGCTTGGATAGAAGACTGGGGATCGGCTACAGGCTATTGCTAACAAAACCGAGTGGCGATAGTGTCACAGGCGTTATCTCGACAAGAGCAGAGACAGGATGGTTTCACAGCTGTTGCAAGGGGAACAGAGTGGGTGATTGTTTGGAGGCTCTCGCTGGAAGGACGGACTTGCGGTAGATTGACAAGCCATTGCAAGTACAGCAGCGTTGGGATTGTTTCACAGTATGTTGTAGAACATAAGACATTACAGCGCAGTACAGACCCTTTGTTCCTTAATGTTGTGTCCAACTGTGAAACCAATCTGAACATTATCTTTACTGCACTTCTCCATTTTCATCTATCTGTTCATCCAATTAACAATTAAATACGCATGAAATTGACGAGTCTAGTACTATTGCAGTCAGTGCGTTCCATATCCCAACTACTCTCTGAGTAAAGAAGAGATCTCCAATATCTGCCCTATATCTATCACCTCGCAATTTAAACCTATATGCACTCGTGCTCGCTATCACCATCCGATAAAAAAGGCTCTCAATGTCCATCATACCTAATCTGCGGATCATCGTGTATGTCTAAATTAAACCACCACTTCAACTCCTTCTCTTTATGCTCAACAGCCTCAAGTTTGTTGTCCTTTGCTCATTAGACCTTCCCTCCAAAACAGGCAAAATCATAGTAAAATGTCCTCTGAACCATTTCCAAAACTTCCACATCCTCCCTATAAACATAATTGTGCGCAATACTCTCAGTGCGGTGGCACCAGAGTTCTATACAGTTCCAGCATGACTTCATGGCTCTGCAATTCAATCCTTCCGCCAATAAATGCGAACGGACCATGACCCTTCTTACCAACCCTATAAACTTGGGTTGAAACTTTCCGGGATCTCTTTGCTCACCCACACTAAAAAGAACCATTAGCCTTGCATTCTTCACTCTGTCGCTCCTTCCAATTGAATTATCTCACGCTTTTCTGCATTGCAATCCTTTGTCAACCTCTCAGCCCAACTCTTCAGCTGAACTATGTCCCTCTGTAAGCTGCAATATCC
>NW_025190417.1:0-1064 GCF_004010195.1 Chiloscyllium plagiosum
AGACTGGGACAGGAATGAGAATGGGACGAGAGCAAGACTGGGACAGGAATGAGAATGCGACGGGAGTGAGACTGGGATAGGAGTGAGACAGGAACAGGAGTAAGATTCGGATGGAGTGAAATTGGGACAGGAGTGAGAATGGGACAGGAGTGAGTCTGGGACAGGAGTGAGATTGGAACAGGAATGAGACTGGGACAGAAGTGAGACTGCGACAGGAGTGAGCCTGGGTTAGGAGTGAGATTGGGACGGGAGTGCGACTGGGTCAGGAGTGAGACTGGGACTGGAGTGAGATTGGGACAGGAGTGAGTCTGGGACAGGAGTGAGACTGGGATAGGAGTGAGACTGGGACAGGAGTGAGAATGGGACAGGAGTGAGATTGGGGCGGGAATCAGACTGGGACAGAATGAGAATGGAACAGGAGTGAGACAGGGTTAGGAGTGAGACTGGGACAGGGGTTAGACTGAAACAGGAGTGAGACTGGGACAGAAATGAGATTGGGACAGGATTGAGACTGGGACAGGAGTGAGTCTGCGATAGGAGTGAGACTGGGACAGGTGTGGGTCTGGGACGGGAGTGAGATTGGGTCAGGAGTGAGACAGGAAAAGGAGTGAGAATGGGATAACGGTGAGAATGGGATGTGAGTGAGACTGGGACAGAAATGAGATTGGGACAGGAGTTAGACTGGGACAGGATATAAACTGGGGCAGGATTGAGATTGAGATAGGAGTTAGAATGGGACAGGAGTGAGACTGGGACAAGAGTGAGAATGGGACAGGAGTGAGACTGGAACAGGAGTGTGTTTTGAACAGGAGTGAGTCTGAGACAGGATTCAGAGTGGGGCAGGAGTGAGACTGGGACAGGTGTGAGAATGGGATAGGAGTGAGTCTGGGACAGGAGTTAGTCTGGGATAGGACTCGGACAGGAAAGAGATTGGGTCAGGAGTGAGACAGGATCCGGAGTGAGAATGGGACAATAGTGAGAATGGGATAGGAGAGAGACTGGGACAGATATGAGATTGGGACAGGAGTGAGACTGGGACAGCAGTGAGACTGGGACAGCAGTGA
>NW_025190417.1:1848-3373 GCF_004010195.1 Chiloscyllium plagiosum
ATTGGGATAGGAGTGAGACGGGGACAGGAGTTAGATTGGGACAGGAGTGAGTCTGGGACAGGAGTGAGACTGGGATAGGAGTGAGACTGGGACAGGAGTGAGACTGGGACAGGAGTGAGAATGGGACAGGAGTGAGACTGGGACAGGAGTGAGCCGGGGATAGGAGTGAGACTGGGACAGGAGTGGGTTTGGGACTGGAGTGAGACTGGGAGAGTAGTGAGACTGGAACAGGAGTGAGAATGGGAGAGGAGTGAGAATGGGACAGGAGTGAGTCTGGGACAGGAGTGAGAATGAGACAGGAGAGAGAATGGGACAGGACTGAGACTCGGACAGGAGTGAGAATGGGACAGGAGTGAGACAGGGACAGGAGTGAGTTTGGGACAGGAGTGAGATTGCAACAGCAGTGAAACTTGACCAGGCGTGAGACTGGAACAGGAGTTAGAAATGGACAGGAGTAAGTCTGGGACGGGAGTGAGATTGGGAGAGGTGTGAGTCTGAGACGGGAGTGAGACTGGGACAGGACTTAGACTGGGACAGGAGTGAGACTGGGACAAGAAGTGAGACTGGGTTAGGAGTGAGACTGGGACAGGAGTGAGATTGGGACAAGACCGAGAATTGGGCGGGAGTGAGACTGGACAGGAGTGAGTCTGGGATAGGAGTGAGATTGGGACAGGAGTGAGACTGGGACAGGAGTGAGATTTGGGCGGGAGTGAGTCTGGGACAGGAGTGAGACTGGGTTAGGAGTGAGACTGGGACAGGAGAGAGTCTCGGACAGGAGTGATTCTGGGACAGGAGTGAGACTGGGACAGAAGTGAGACTGGGACAGGAGTGAGTCTGGGATAGGAGTGAGACTGGGACAGGAGTGAGATTGGGACAGGATGAGTCTGGGACAGGAGTGAGTCTGGGACAGGAGTGAGACTGGGACAGGAGAGAGTCTCGGACAGGAGTGAGTCTGGGACAGGAGTGAGACTGGGACAGCAGTGAGACTGGGACAGCAGTGAGACTGGGACAGGAGTGAGTCTGGGATAGGAGTGAGACTGGAACAGGAGTGAGATTGGGACAGGAGTGAGTCTGGGACAGGAGTGAGTCTGGGACAGGAGTGAGACTGGGTTCGGAGTGAGATGTGAACAGGAGTGAGTCTGGGCCGGGAGTGAGTCTGGGATAGGAGTGAGATTGGGACAGGAGTGTGTCTGGGACAGGAGTGAGACTGGGTTAGGAGTGAGACTTGGACAGGAGTGAGTCTGGGCCGGGAGTGAGTCTGGGATAGGAGTGCGATTGGGGCAGGAGTGGGACTGGGACAGGAGTGTGACTGGGACAGGAGTAGTCTGGGCCGGGAGTGAGTCTGGGATAGGAGTGCGATTGGGGCAGGAGTTAGAAAGGGACAGGAGTAAGTCTGGGACGGGAGTGAGATTGGGAGAGGTGTGAGTCAGAGACGGGAGTTAGACTGGGACAGGACTTAGACTGGGACAGGAGTGAGACTGGGACAAGAAGCGAGACTGGGTTAGGAGTGAGACTGGGACAGGAG
>NW_025190418.1:0-3373 GCF_004010195.1 Chiloscyllium plagiosum
TGGGTCGGCCGGGGCATGTCAGGTTTGTGGATCTCCAGCATCTGCAGACCTCATTTTCCCTTATGATCTACCCTTACTAACCAATATGTCATGCTACACCCTGACCAAGTGTTTGCTAAAGTCAGAATCAACGTCTGTTGCTCTGCCTTAGTCTATTTTCTTAGTCACATCTTGAACAAACTCCATTCAAGTTTGTGAGACATGTTTTCCCACGTGCAAAGCCATTTTGGCTGTCCGTAATCAGTCCTTATCTTTCCCATTGCATGTAAGTCATACCTCTCAGAATGACCTCCAACAACTGACCCACCCTGATGTCTGACTCATCAGACTGTACACCCCTGGCTTTCTCTTGCATCCTTCCTTAATTAATGGAACAACATTATAATCATAGTCAGACAGTCATACTGCACTGTTTGGTTAACGCTATCCATACTTTAAAACTGATCTCGTCCCACCTGCCTGTTCCTGGATCATATCCCTTCAAACCTTTCCTATTTCTGTCCTAATCCAAATGTCTTTTAAACATTATAATTGTCCCCATGTTTACCCCTTCCTTGGGAAGTTCATTCCACACACAACCCAACCTCTGTGTAACAATGTGCCTCTCATGTCTCTTTTTTTAAATGTCTCTCCGCTAAACTTAAAAATGCAGTGCCTTGTCTTGAAACTCCCCTGTCCGTGGGGAAATACAACTTCCATTAACTCTATCTATCCCCCTCACGATTTTATAAACTTCTATAAGGTCATCTATCAACATTCAGGTTTCAATGAAAAAATTCCAATCTATCCAGCCTTTCTTTATACCTGAAACCTTCCATACCCATCCACGTCCCAGTAAATCTCCTCTGAACTCTCTCCAGCTCAATAATATCCTTCCGATATCCTGGGCGACCAGATCTGCAAACAGTATTCCAGAAGAAGTCTCACCAATGGCCTGTATAATCTCAATGTGACTTCCCAACCCCTATATCCAAAGGTCTGAGCAATGAACGGAAGTGTGGCAACCACCTTTTTTTAACCATCCTGTCTCTCCATGTTGCAAACTTCAAAGAATTATGTACCTGAACCCCGAGTTCTACAACACACTGCAAAAGATCCTACCATTAATTGTATAAGTCCTGCCTGTGTTTGTTGCACCAAATGCATTACCTCGCATTTATTCAGATTTAACTCCATCTACTATTTTTCAGCAATTCACGCATTTCATCAGGATCCCTTTGTAATCTTAGAAAATCTTCTTCACTGTCCACAATGCCATCCTCCAGTCTACCAGCCTATCACACATAGCTCTCTGTGGTACAAATATCTCTGCTAGTGGCCCTACAATTTCTTCACCAGCTTTTCACAATGTCCTGATATACATTTGATCAGGCCCTGGGGATTTTTCTACTGCTGTGTACTAAAACCTCCAGCACCTCCTTTCCTATAATGTGGACTCATTTCAGGATATTGAGTCACAGAGATGTATCGCATGGAAGCAGATCCTTCGGACCAACTGCTGCATGATGTATTTAGTCACATTTGCCACAATTTTGCCAATATCCCTCTAAACCCTTCTTATTCGTATACCCATCCACATGCCTTTTGAATATATTTCTATCAGCCTCCACTATTCCCTCTGGCAGCTTATTCCATTCACTCTGCAGGAATCAATTGTCCTTTAGGACCCTTTGAAAATTTCCTCTCGCACTTTAAAGCTATGCCCTGTTGGTTTGCAATCCCCCAGTCTGGGGAAAAGACCTTGTCTATTTAACCTATCGATGACCATCATGATTTTTAACACCTTTATCAGCTAACTCCTCAGTCTCCCATGTGTTCGACTGAAAACAGCCCCAGCCTATTCAGCTTTTCCCTGCAGCGCAAACCCTCCAACCTTGGCAAAATCCTTGGTCATCTGAACCCTTTCATGTTCCACAACATCCTCCCGATGGCATTGAGACCAGAATTGCACACAGTATTGCAATAGTAGTCAGGCCAAAAACTGTTTAGTTCCCCGAGCGCCCCAGTCTTTAACCACATTAAGTTCCAAACTGAAATATTTGTTTCGGATCTTGTAGTTTCACTCATCGTTGGCTTAATTGATCATTAGGATACCGGTTTTGTCCCTAGCTCTTCTTTTGCTCTTTGTACACTTATGGAATCTCTTTGGATTTTCCTTAACCTTTTCTGCCAAAGCTATCTCATGCCCCCCTTTTGCATTTCTGATTTCCATCCTAAGCGTACTTCTACAGCCCTGATGTTCCTGAAGGGATTCACTTGAGTCAACCAGCTATGTTCCCCCCTGTCTTCTTGACCAGAGCCTCGAAATTCAGCCAGTATTTCCTAATTCTGTCAGCATTGAGCTGCACACTAACAGGAACACGCTGGTGCTGAACGCTCCTTTTATCTCGTTTTTAAAATATTCCTACTTGCCAGACTTCCCTTTATTTGCAAATAGCCTCCCTAAATCTACTTTAAAAATTCCTGTCTAATACTATCTTGCTCCATTGTATAACTTGAACTTGTGGACCAGGCTGTCCTTTTTCATCGCTATTTTCAAGCTAATACAATTGTGGTGACTTTCCAAAGTGCTCCCCCACTAACACCTCAGTCCCGTTCCCTACCTTGTTTCCCATGGGGAGGTCAGGTTTAGACCCATTCTCCAGTTGGGCCATTTACATAATGACTATCTACCTGTGCTGACACCTTCAGACATCGAGGGACTTGCCCACCAAAGGTCTCTGTGTTCCTCAGTACTCCAGGAGGACCTACCATTCATGATGTCTATCGTTCGCTTATTAGTCTTCCCACCGTGCATTACCTCACAGGGATCAGAAGTAAACTCCATCTGCCATTACTCTGCTCAGTTTATCATCTGATCAGTATCAGACTGCAGCCTGAGACCATCCCCCTCACTGTGGACAACACCCTCACCATTCATGTCATCTGTAACCCTACTAATGATTCCTTCTGCTTTCACATCCGAGATATTAATGTACATAATAACCAGCAATGGTTCCAGCACAGATCCCTGTGATACAGCCGCTGGACAAATGCTTTCAATCATAAAAACAACCCTCCACCAATTGTGGAGCCAATTTACCAACTTGCCTTGGATCCCATGGGATCTTCCCTTTTAGACCAGCCTTCCGTGTGGGACCTTGTCAAAACCTTAATGACTCCATGTAACCCACATCATCTGCACTGCCGTCATCAATATCCGAGGACAGTCCTCAACCAAATCCATACAGACAATCCCTAATGTAATCCTGTCCTTTCAAATGTTGATCCATCCTGTCCCTCTGAATTGTTTCCAATAATTTCCCTCTCCCTGTTGTCAGACTCTTTGCTCTGTAATTCCCTGGCCTATCCCTGCTGCCCTTCTTGAACAAAG
>NW_025190419.1:0-1279 GCF_004010195.1 Chiloscyllium plagiosum
TTAAATGTGTATTTTATTTGATTTGATTTATTATTGTCCCATGTACCTAAGTACAGTGAAATGTTTTGTGTGCCGTACAGGCAGATCATACCATAGAAGGTGCATGAGTGTGATTGAGCAGAGTGCGGAATACAGTGTTACAGCTGCAGAGAAGGCACACAGAGACTGAGATCAACATTACCTTTAAAATTTGAGAGGCCCATTCAGAAGTCTAATGACAGCAGGGAAGGAGCTGATTTTGAGTCTGTTGGTATGTGTGTTTAAGCTTTTGTATCTTCTGCCCGATGGAAGAGGTTGGAGGAGATTATAACCGGGGTGGGAGGGGTCTTTGATGATGTTAGCTGCTTTCCTGAGGCAATAGATGGAAGGCTGGTTTGGGTGATGGACTGGGCTGTGTTTACAACTCTCTAGTTTCTTACAGTTGCCATACCAAGCCGTGATGTATCCAGGTAGAATGCTTTCTATGGTGCTTCTGTAAAAGTTGCTAAGAGTCTTTATGGACACACTGAATTTCCTTAGCCTCCTGCTGTGAAAATGTGAAAACTCAGTTAGGGTGCTTGAGGGTTACAAGGAAGTCAGGAAAGACCTGAAAAGAGAGCTCAGAAGAGCCAGGAGGGGACATGTGAAGTTGTTAGCGGATAGGATCGGATTAATCCTAAGGCTTTCCATAGGTATGTCAGGAATAAAAGAATGACGAGAGTTAAATTAGGGCCAATCAAGGATAATAGTGGGAAGTTGTGTGTGGAGTCAGAGGAGATAGAGGAAGCACTAAGTAAGTATTTTTCGACAGTGTTCACTATAGAAAATGAAAATGTTGGCGAGGAAGATACAGAGATACTTGCATCTAGACTAGAAGAGATTGAGGTTCACAAGGAAGAGGTATTAGAAATACTGCAGAGTGTGAAAATAGACATGTCCCCTGGGCCAGATGGGATCTATCCTAGGATCCTCTGGGAAGCAAGGGAAGAGATTGCCAAGCCTTTGGCATTGATCTTCAAATCATCATTGTCTACAGGAATAATACCTGAGGACTGGAGAATAGCAAATGTGGTTCCCTTGTTCAAAAAGGATAGTAGAGATAACCCTGGTAATTACAGACCAGTGACCAAACTGATAGATGAGAGTAAACCGGTTGATGTGGTGGATATGGATTTCAGCAAGGCGTTCGATAAGGTTCCTCACAGTCGGCTATTATACAAAATGCGGAGGAATGGGATTGTGGGAGACATAGCAGTTTGGATCAGTAATTGGCTTGCTGAAAGAAAACAGAGGGTTGTAG
>NW_025190419.1:1964-3373 GCF_004010195.1 Chiloscyllium plagiosum
GTATGGAATGCTTTACCTGCAACAGTAGTAGATTCGCCAAGTTTAAGTACATTTAAGTCGTCATTGGACAGGCATATGGACGTACATGGAATAGTGTAGGTGGGATGGGCTTCAGATTAGTAAGACAGGGTGGCACAACATCGAGGGCCGAAGGGCCTGTACTGCGCTGTAATGTTCTGTGTTCCATGTTCTATGTTGTGCCAGTGTCAATGTGGGAGGACCAGGACAGATTGTTGTTCACTGTCACTCCCAGGAACTTGATGCATGGCCTCACCCAGCTGCTGTTTCAGTATAACAGTTAATGAGAGAGTCCTGTGGCCCGTGTTGAGCTGAGTATCCTGCAGGTTTCTGCTCAGTGACAGGACATTATATTTCCTTCCTAGCGCTCTCTGCCTGTGGGTGCTTCCCACGCTCACAGTTTTGCTTCTTTGCATCCATTCTCTTTCGGCCAAACTGCTCCTGAGTAGCATATCGTTGTCTCCTTTCCCACTGAGCAGAAGCGACCTTGCTAGCTGTGTCTTGCAGGAACTATGCAGAGAATATGCCCCATGTTAAAAACGTGCTCTCCGAGGTCATTTCAAAGCAATGAAGAACGATTGGGATTTTCTTGTGTTATCTCGGCTACTGACAAGCAAGTACACCCCATCAGAATTGCTATGATAACTTGGTTTTAAATCAAATGATACTTTAAAATATGACAAATGCAACTTTTCAGATTAATTGACATTCTTAGAAAGTTCTTTTTGTCGAGTTTTGAGAGGATTTATAGCTCAGGTTAAGGTTCTGGATGTAGGTTTGCTGGTTGAACTGGGAGGTTAAAAATGATTGTTTATATTTATTCATTGACCTAAACCACCCAGATCCAATCTGGTATTGCCTTTGAGGAGATGGTGGTGAGTTGTCTTTTGGAGAAACTGTGGTTTGTAATGGGCTGCGGTGAGGCAGGGAGCTCCATGAGTTTAGCACAGTGACGATGAATTAGCAGGTATGTATAGAGTTGTAGGTGCTGCACAATGGGAAAGATGGGAATGCTTTGGAGACAATGCAGAAGCAACACACAAGACTGGTTCCAGGAATGGGAAACGTCAGGGATGAGGATCAATTGAGGACGTTGGGAGTGTTGTCCTTGAGAGGGAGATCTGATCGAGGTTTTCAAAACCATGACCGGGCTGGGCAGGGGACACAAAGAGAAGCTGATCCTGTGTGTAAAAGGAACAAAAATAGGAGGGGCAGCGACAGAAGGTGGTGGGAGAGAGGAGATCGGAATCGGGGTAACCATGACATTTCACATGGGGACAAAATACCGGGTTGCTGCTACAGCTGACCCACACCTGGGCGTTCAGCTGCTGGCACAGTTTTCAGCATATGGCATTATACACAATAACAATGTCCCACACACACACACACAC
>NW_025190420.1:0-1579 GCF_004010195.1 Chiloscyllium plagiosum
CTCAATATCCCTGAAATATTCTCCAGCAGATTATTTCCTCTCTCTCTGAAACATTTTCCCTCACCGACACCCAATTGTGATGCTCGTAACATTCTCCAGCAACGACAGCACTGCCGACCACTGTATCTTCCTCCAGAAATTTTACCCTTCGTTATCTCTATAACTTTCTCCAGAACCTACAACTTTTCCTACCCTGACATGTCCTCCAACTCCTGCACTCATCACTATCCCTTAAAATTCTCAAAGATCATTTCCACTCTCTATTAGTTTAAACCGTCCTTATTAAACTTGCCCACCCTTTATTGCTGTAACACATTCCAGCCTAAAAGACATCGTTATCTGGGTAAGATTCTCCAGCACCTACACCTCTTCGCTTTTCTGTAACATGCTACACCACCTACACTCCTTCATATCCCTGTAACATTTTCCAGAAACTACTCTGAAGACCTATCCAGTTAAGAGTCTCCAGAAAATACGTCGTTCCCTAACCTTGATACCTCCTCCAGATACTGCACTCCTCCCTATCCCTGTAACATTTTTTCAGGACCAACCTCGAATCTGTATTCCTTTAAACACGTCCAGCCCCTGCCCACTCCCTATTTCTTTCACCATGTCCAGTCTCGACAACTCTCCTTATCTGGGAAACAGACTCCTGCTTCCACAACCCTCCGTATCCCTGTAAAATATTCCATCATCCATACTCCGGCCGATCACAAAAACCTCTTTCAGCCCTGCACCCCTCCCTATCCTTATCACATACTCCACCACCTAGACCGCGACCGACTGTTGCAATATTTGGCAGTAGCCATATCCTCCCTCTACCTGTAACATTCTCTGGTAAATGGACAACAATTAAACCACCCCCAACATTCAAAATGTGTCCTTGTTAGTTGATGATGCAATACTAGGTGGGAATGAGGGTTCTCGTTTGAGAAAGATCAAAATTGACGTCATCTGGTTTTGAGTCCTCACATTGTGAGGTAGTAATTAACACGTGTGTCACCAGTTCTTTCTTCTCCGATATAGCATAGTTTCAATATGTTCACATACTATACTCGATACCTTATTGATACCATACTGATACGTACTCAGCATAAGTACGAGATAGTTCGCCTGACTCAACTTCTTCTAAATTTGATAGGGACGACTGAACCTGGCTTTGAAGGGATCTACTACCAGTGGTTATAATACTAACACGTCATCCCTTCGGGAAAACGTCCGAATCACAGAGTTTTCATCAGCTAGCAGCTGCATCCAACACTGTGGCCACGTTAGGTGCTCTTTATCTAACTCACCTACACGATTTAATCTCTCCCTCACTTCCAATACATAACTTAAGTGTGAGATATCCGACTTTCGATCTGTCAATTTTTCTACCATTAATTTCAAAGAAAGTCTCACTTCATGCTCGAATATTACCTCAAAGGGAGTGAACTGAGTAGATTCGATTGATGCATCTCTAACGGCAAACAATACGAATGAAATATCTTTATTCCAATCGTTCAGGTAATCCTGACAGCATCTTCTCAATATGGTATACAAGGTCTGATGTCACCTTTCTTAAGCTCCCTGGGATTCA
>NW_025190420.1:2432-3373 GCF_004010195.1 Chiloscyllium plagiosum
ATCATCAGGAACAGAGGCAGGGTGCCTGCAGAGTGGAGAGATTTACCTGCCTCTATTCCTGATGAAGGGCTTTTGCCCGAAACGTCGGTTTTCCTGCTTCTTGGAAGCTGCCTGACCTTTTATTTTCCAGCACCACTCTAATTTAGACTCTGGTTTCCAGCATCTGTAGTCCTTGTTTTTATCTTCTGGAATTGATAGCCTGTCAATCACTGCCACTGTAACTTGCCCAATCTTAATCTGGCACTGAAACATGGTCTTCCATTGGAAACGATTAATTTATGGGTTTTTTTTCTATCCCACAAATTACCGCAATCTCGATTGACAGATCGGGAAGAGTGCACAATCACTCATCACCTAATATCAATGATTGTTAGATCCTATGTCTCTCAAAATTATAAATCCTCCTCCTTCTCCCCCGATTCTTGGAGCGATCAGGTACTAGCTCCATTCCTGGCACCTGCCGAGGCTGTGCACTATTCTGCAGCCCCTCGCCTCCTCTCTAGCTCTCCTTTCCTACGTTCATTCATGCCACTAGCTTAGCTTATCTGACCACATCTCTTCCCACAGTGCCTTTCTTTAACAATTAGCGCTGTGACCTTTGATGATCCACTTTATCACAGGAAAACACCTGAGGCCTTTTACCTCCTTCCATTCTCTTGGCCTTCTTTCTTCTTCTGTGGTAAACAAATCTGGAACTTTTTTTTATACTTGACCAGAAGAATAATCTCTCGTCGATCCTCAAAGGTCTTTTCTGGTTCTGAGCACGATACATCCATCAAAATAATTACGTTTATTTTTTTTGAAATCAACATCAATCTGACCTGGTTCCATCTTTATGTTTCTGAATCGCTCTATATTGTTTCTGCGATTAATTCATAAGCACTTAAAATAACCTGTTTACCTTCTCAATAATGTCTTGATCCCTGATCTGACAGCGTGAC
>NW_025190421.1:0-3374 GCF_004010195.1 Chiloscyllium plagiosum
AAGCAGGCTAAGATAAAAGTTGGGAGGAGGGACATGCGAGACAGCGACTCCCTCATCAGGTCCACCGCCCCCACCAACCCAACCTCCACTCCCGGCACCATCCCCTGCAACCGCAAGAAATTCAAAACTTGCGCCGACACCTCCCCACTCACTTCCCTCCAAGGCACCAAGGGATCCTTCCATATCCACTGCAAATTCACCTGCACCGCCACACACATCACTTAATGCATCCGCTGCACCTGATTTGGCCTCCTCTATATTGGGGGGACAGGCCGCATACTTGCGGAACGTTTCAGAGAACCTCTGGGACACCTGCACCAACCAACCCAACCACCCTGTGGCTGAACACTTTAACTCCCCCTCCCACTCCACCAAGGACATGCAGGTCCTTGGCCTCCTCCATCGCTAGACCATAGCAACACGACGCTTGGAGGAAGAGCGCCTCATCTTCCGTCTAGAAACCCTTGAACCACAAGGGATGAATATGGATTTCTCCAGCTTCCTCATTTCCCCTCCCCCACCTTATCTCATTTCCATCCCTCAGACTCAGCACCGCCTTCTTGACCTGCAATCTTCTTCCCGACTTCTCCACCCCCACTCCCTCTCCGGCCTATTACCCTCACCTTAACCTCTTTCCACCTATCGCATTCCCAATGCCCCTCCCCCAAGTCCCTCCTCCCTACCTTTTATCTTCGCCTGCTTGGCACACCCTCCTCATTCCTGAAGAAGGGCTTATGCCCGAAACGTCGATTCTCCTGCTCCTTGGATGCTGTCTGATCTGCTGCGCTTTTCCAGCAACACATTTTCAACTTCTCCACACATCTCTGAATGTGTTTTGACAGGGTAATAAGCTAGTTAAGAAAGCACATGGGACTGTAGGGAATGTTTATTCATCGAGGCGTACATAATATGATCTAAACACGCCATTGGTTCGGCCATGGATAGAATGCTACGTGCAGTTCTGGGAGCTACATTACAGTAAGAATGTGATTGCACTGGAGAGGGTACATGGGAGATTCACCGGGCTGTTCCCTGGGATGGAGCTTATCAGGGATGAATGGAGATTGGATAAGCTCGAGTTGTTTACATTGGAGCAGATAGGGCTGAAGTGAACATGATTCAGAAGGATAAGATTACAAGGGTCATGCATAAGGTGGACAGACAGCAGTTGTTCCTTATAGTTAAAAGGCCAAGAACAAGGGATAAGACATTTAAAGTGAAGCCTTTGACGTTTAGAGAGAATTTGACAATTGTTTTTCACCCAGACAGTGTTGTGGTCTGGAATGCACTCCCTGAGAGGGGTGTTGTCCTGGGTCACCTCACAAACGTTAAGAAGTACATGGACCAGCAGCAGACTCTCATAACATTCCCGGCTACAGGCTGCATGTAGGAATGTGGGAATAATATATATCGTGGTGTATTTTTGATGGTGCAGAATATCTCCTTCTCTGATTATATGATTGTGGAGGGGTAGTCATTGAGCAACTTAAGGAAGAAATTGCTGGTTTCTGAAAACACGTATTAATAAAGGTTTTACAACTCAACTGCAATAGCTTCCAAAAGTATGTTATTGTGAAAGTAAACAAATAAATAGCAGCTTATTACAGTCTGAAACCAGAGAATGGAGAATGGAAAACGGAAATGGCAGAACTGTGAAGCAGGTACTTCAATTCTGTCTTCACAGAAGAAAACATCAACAAACAAAAGAAAAACCTTCCCAGCACGACTAGGAAACCCAAGTCAGGTGAAAAAAGAATAGAATGAAATTAGTAAATACATGGTTTTGTAGAAAATATTGGGACTGAAACTAATCAACATAGACAACGTCAGCATAAATTTATGAAATGGGAATCATATCTGAGATACTGGCTGGTTAGTTAATTATGGTGAAGCAATGGATGTAATGCATTTGAATTTTTGGAAAGTTTTTCGGTAAAGTCCCAAAACTAGTGTGCAGCATCACATCTTATGAAACTGGGGCTAACGTATGGACATGGCCTTAGCACGGCGTAGCTGGCAGGGAACAATAAGTGGAATATTTTGATATCGATTTGGAGTTTGCTCTCAGGTGTATTTTACAGCGTAAATACAAGACATTTCCGCATCGAACTGCACCGTTTCAAATAACCTGAATACTGAATATTGAAAGAAAAAGAAAGTTATAGCTGGAAGAAAGTCTATGGGTCCTGAGTCAGCTCCTTACTATTGGTGACACCTGCCTCACCCATTACTGGACACCAGCTTCATTACCATCTACACCAGAGGCCACCAACGTCGAAGTTGCTGATCCTCAGGTGCCACCTTTGCCGCTGGGCCAAGACTCTTTCATCACCGCCTCGTCACCCCCAGTGCCAGACCCTCCAATGTCAGAGACAGGTCTTTTACTGCTGTGCCAACCTCAGCGATGCTGCCATGATGCCCTTCCATCGTCAACTTCATCAGCACCAACGCACCACCCAACCAACAACAAAGTCCCCAATCCTCTGGCATAACTGTTTGCTACTGGGCCTCCGTCACACACGATTCCCCTGCTGATGTAGCAGTCGCCAATTCCAGATCCTGTGCTTGCTCAGGAAAAGTAAGCAGGGACACACTCTCCTCTGCACTGGGACCAGCTCAAGGTCCATACACTGTGCTCCACTTGAGGCCTCTAGAGGGCCATGCCCTGAGTCCATTCAAAATCTGCATGTTTGGCTCTCGTTGCTGCTGATTCTGCCCAAGCTACAAGGTCAGTAAGTTATAGAGAGAAAAGTGATAGTGAGAAAATAAGGGGAAAAAAGGCAAGTCAGAGTGTACAAGCTGCAGGAAATGAGCCCTTGATTCAGAAACACTGGAATAAAATGACCCTTTTATTGGAGACGTAGGCTCATGGTGTATCTCAGGGATCGGGGATTGGGCCCCAGCTGTTCCTAACACACATCCAACATTTGGTTGAGGGAACCAAATGCATATTTCCCAGCATGCTCAGAGCACTAAACCATGTTGGATTGTCAGTGGGTGAGGAAGATGTAGAAAAGCTCTAAATTGATTGAGATAAGTGGAGTGAATGGATAAGTATTTGGCAGATGCAGAGCAGTATGGGTAGATGTGATGTTGTGCACTTCGTTGGATAAATAAAACAGCAGCCGACCATTTGAAAAGTGATTGGTTGAAAAATGTTAATCTATAAAGGGACTTATGCTCCTTTATTTGTTTCCATCTGCACAGCCCTCCGAGGTCCATGCAGGGCAGTGAGTTCTGAACCCAAAAGTCAATAGTGGGAATGGCATTGGCACGCTGACCAGTGTATATAGACCCAGCAAGTGGGGAGCTGTAACATTGAAAATGATCTGGATCTCGCTGTACACCAGTCACTGAAAGCAATTTTGCAGGAA
>NW_025190422.1:0-3374 GCF_004010195.1 Chiloscyllium plagiosum
TGCCATAACCCAATAGTTATCAATACAGTTAAAGCATGGAGGGCAATTCGGCAGAGGGGGAAGGCAATATTGGCAAGACATCTTCTCTTACACCTATAGTGGTTATGCCGGGTTTTCAACCGGGGATGATAGATTCAGGATCCAAACATTGGGCAGCTAGGGGTGTGTCTTGCGCGGGTGATTTGTTTGAGGGAGACACAATGATGTCCTTCGATCAGTTAGCACAGAAACACAAGCTACCTAACAGGGACCTCTTTCGTTCATTTCAAGTTAGAGATTTTATTCAAAACAAGAAGGCACTTTTGACTGATCCCTCCAAATCCGACATAGAGAGAGAGGGGTGAGTTAGCCCCATATCCTGCAGACCCCACAAAGTTCAGTATTTTTCTGACAACATCCCACCAAACCCAGGGACTTTGAGAAATCGACTTGACATCAGACAAAGAAGATCAGCCGTGAAGACAAGGCTTAAAAGCAAGCCATCCCAGATGGGACTTGAACCCATAACCTCAGGCTTAGGAGGCCAACGCCATATCCATTAGACCACCAGAGCCACACAAGCAAAGTGAAAATGGCAGCCTATAAATACTGCACCGTGAACCTCTCATATTGTGTTCTTCTCTGAATTTTATACTCTCACTGATTGGTTGTTCCCCCTTCCATCTCACGCTAAATCATTGGCTGCTTGATAAAATTGATCTTACCTCCCATTTCTCCCCAAACGGACAGACGAGAAATCCACCAAACTCCAACTTTGCACAACTCAGGTCTGAGGAAAATGGAGCAGACAGGAAAATAGCAAACGGCTCAAAGTTATTTTGTGCAGCACTTTCAAGGTATTTGCAGTTACTGGGGAAGGAGGAAGTGGAGATGTTGCAAAAAGCTGCATTGAGGACAATTCAACAGGATCTTAGCAGGCGTTCAACCCATTGTGGCTGTGCTGTCTCTTTCAGACAATTCACCCCAAGATCTCCCAAACCCTGGAATGATCTTGTGCAAGTTTCTTCTAAAGAGCATTTTCCATACTCTCGAAGCAGGCAAGTGATTTTTAATGGAATAGTTGAAAAATCCAGTCAATTTGGATTGAGATGGAGTTGATATGGGACGAAAATCAGCCACCACAAAGACCAGGCTTAAAAAGCCAACACCCCAAAAGGGATTGGAACCACCAATCCACTACATCAGAAGCTACAGTCTTACCCATTAAGCCACAAACACTCACTAACAATCCTCTACTGGGAATAGTTGATCTTAAACGAGAGCTACAGCCAAGCATATTCCAAGATCTGTAACAACACACTGAGGGATGCACTAAAGTTCCGGGCAGCTGCTGCCAAGATGTAACAGGGAAACAACACAGTCTCAGGTCTTTCTGACAAATTATCACATCGTTCTTTCAATTCTCAGACCCTCTTGGTGCCTGACAATGAACAGAGATCGTTTCCTGCCCAAGTACAAAATGCCTTTTTTTTTCACGACACAGAACTTTGAGAAATGTCAAAATTCCAGTGTTTTGTTGGTTCTTTTCTCTCTGCATAGACTCTGCATAGACAACTGATTTAGAACCTTTGTATGCATTTCTATTTGATTTTTTATGAATAAAGTATATTTTCTAAATAAACAAAATCTGGAGAGAGAGAAGATCTGCCCGAACTTGCGAGCCCCCCCTTTGTGGAAGAGAGCCAGCCCTATATCGGGACAGGAAGGAGATTCCAATGGCCCAACATGGATTGTTCCAATTAATACCCTCGCCTCCTTGACCACAAAGTGAAGTGGGAGATGGCACGGGGCAGGGTGACACTAGGTACATGGACACACAAGATGGCCGCTGAGCCATTAGTTGGCCACTTGGTACACAAGATGGCCGCCGGACCACAATATGGAGAGAGACAGCAGAGCAAACACAGACACTGCCTGGGGCCATCAGAATGCCAGCACAATGCACTCACAACCGAGTTGATTAGTTTAAGGCAGATGGGAGAGATAATACACATGAATAACATATACTGCCCGCCTAAGGGTCTGGGTCCAGCCAACACCTTTGATTGAAATGCTAACTGTTAGATACAGACTCAATACAGAGTGATAATAGCCAGGGCTGCAGTAATCGTCCTTCTCAGGAAGAGCGATTAGAGCAAATTACTACAGCAACGGGCTTCCGCGCAGACGCTGAAACTGGCAACAACTGCACTGAAATTAACAAAGGCCACACTGGAACTGACAATAACTGCACCGAAACGATCAAGGATTCTGCAATGTTTACAATAACCAAGCCATGTTACAGAGACAATAACCTCATCACTGAGCTATTATATCACAAAATGTATAACAGTATCTTGACATGTGCTCCGGGTTGAGAGAAGAATCACAGCTGACCACTGTGCTGTTGGTGCCGCTCTCTCCCCGGAGCTCCGGGATTTCCTTGTACAATAAACTCTGTCGTTGAACCCCGACTCTGACTCAGAGGCTGGTGATTTTCAGCAGTTGCCTTCCCACAAATGTTTGTCCAATCTGTGGATGTGGCACTCCAAGTACTCCAACGATGTCCTAACTACCTCACGTCTCCATCATAGCCTCCTTGCAATTGTATTCAATACCTTGACTAACAAATGTAAGGACCCAAATGCATAGCCACAGCCCCATCAGTTGCAACCTTGAACACCCAGATTTCAATAATTTCTATTGACATATTGGACCTTACCATAAATACCAAACATGCAGGTATTCTGGGGTTCAAGTGGTAACATTGACTGAATATAGCTTAGACTGACACCAACACAACCAAAACAGGAGTTGCTTTGTCCATAGATGGGTAGGTCTATCTGTTGGAGTCCCAGTGACCTCATGGGTAAGGCACTAACTTCCTGAACCAGAGATTGTGGGCTCAAGTCTTATTTGGGGTTTTGATTTTGTTGATCTTAATCCTGTGTGGTCAGGTGACCATGGCAACAAAATCAGGCATTCTCAATTGATCCTCAGCTGGAGAAATTTGACCTGACAGAAAATTGGCCAAACTAAATTAAACAGCAGCTGTCAGCTCCAGAGAACAGCGCAGCTCAGATCAAAGAGCTACAAAGATTCAAGAAGAACCAGTTCCAACCAGACTGAGGGTTGTATTTTGGAGAAGTGTCAGGTTTTCAGCCATTGTGACTGTGCTGTCTCTTTCTGGGAATTCACCCCCATATCCTGAAAATTCTGTATTTTTCTGACACAACTTCCCACCAACCCAATACAGACCTGGGGACTTTTCTCGGGGAGATGAGAAATCGACTTGACCTCAGACAAAGATCAGTCATGAAGACAGGGTTTAAAACCCTGACACCCCAGATGGGACTTGAACTCACAATCCCTGGCTTAGGAGGCCAGTGCCTTAT
>NW_025190423.1:0-3374 GCF_004010195.1 Chiloscyllium plagiosum
TATGAGAGCAGGGCTCGGTATATGGCATCCATTATGGACCCAATACATCAGTCGGCACACCATAGGGCAGCAGGTCAGGCGGGGAGACTGAAGATGGTGTGGGCCATAACCAGCGTCTCAAAACACTTCATGTTTATTGAGGTCAGAGCCACTGGGTGGTATCATTAAGGAACATCGCATGTGCATTCTCACTTACAAGGATCATAGTCGTCTTCTTGAAGTAGGTTGGCACCTCGACTTGTTGGAGGGAGAGTCTGAAGTTGTTTGTGAACACCTCTGCGAGTTGGTCCTCACAGGATTTGACTGCTCAGCCGGGAACAATCTCCAGGCCCGTCGGTTTCCTTGACTTGACCTGCAGGAAGACGGATCATGCCTGCAACGGTGACAGCGGGCACAGGTACATCCGAGGTTGTCGGGGCAGGTTTCACTCTAGCAGTCACACAGCCATTCATCATAGACATTCTCTCCCCCATCTCTCTCCATCATCATCAACACACAGTGACATTGGTTGTTGTGAGCAACACAAGGTTCGTGTTGAGACAGAGGGACATCATTAGGTTGGGATTATGCACCATCAACTTCTGTGTCACATTGACAGGGTAAATCCACAAGAAAACGGGGACAGGGTGTGCTCTTACTGGCTGTCAGTGGTGCAACGAGTGAAGATTTTGCAGATATAATTCCAATCAAGCCACTGCTTTAACCTGAATGGAGTCAAGCACCTTGAGCGTTGTGCCTTTTCAATGGTGGACAGTCCTTAAGGAGTCAGGAAGTGCCTTATACATGAACCACCTGAACAAAGGACCTGAGCGCAGTTTTGCTAAGTTTGGAGATGATACAGTGATGGTTGGATGGGCAGGGGATATTCATGAAGTGGGGAGGCTGCAGAAAAGCTTGAACAGTTTAGGACTGTACTCAAACACGTAGCTGATGGAACACAATATGGGATCATGTGATATTATGCACTTAGGTAGGAGGAATAGAGGCAGACGCTATGTTCTAATAGGATTCATTGAAACTGAGGCACAAAAGGATTTTGAAGCACTCGTCCTCACTTATGGTTAATGTGCAGGTTCAGTTGGCAGTTAGGAAAGCAAATGCAATGTTAGCATTCATTTCAAGGGATCTAGAATACAAGAGAGAAGACATTCTGCTGAGAATGTAATGGGCTATGTTCAGACGGCATTTGGAATATTGGGAGTTGTTTTGGTCACTATCTTTGGGGAAAGCTCTGCTGGTGTTGGAAGTGATCCATCCTGGGGATGGTGGCTTGTCATATGTAGGGCAGTGTGTGTACTCGATAGAATTTAGAAAAATGTGAGGCGAGGTACCTGATAAAAACGATTGATTACTGCAAAGATTGATACAGTCAGTGTGTAGAAGATATTTCCACTAGTCATAGAGACAATGACAAAATGGTAGTATCAGAGTGATGGAATGAGTTGAATGGCCTAAATCTATTGCTATATCTCATGCCCTTTAAGAAATAGGGTCTATTGTTCTGTGCAGAATTGCAAATCTCTGACCTGGTCTTATCACCCTTGCATTTGTATGTTGATTTTACTTCACGTTCTGTTCAATGGTAACCCCTGTAATATGAATGGTGGGAGGATTCAGTGTCAGACAGTAGTCCATTAAACGTTGAATATAAACAGCTAGCTGTAAGTCTCATCTGGCGGGAGTACATTGTCTCTCCAATGATTGTCATTTTCAGTCTGGTATTTTCGAAGGATCGATCCTGATATGCCAGTGTTGTTGAATTTAACAAAACAGATGCAATTTATCACAGCACACAACAACAATAATTCATCGAACACTGAACCCCCTTCTAATAACAGAAATGTTTACAATATTCTGTGTAAGAAACACTGCTTTCCTGTTCATGTTCAAATCAGATAACCTGTCCCATTGAGATGCTCAACATGGAACTATTTTTTTAAAATCTTTTGAATGTGGACATCGCTGGATGGGCCCACCATTTCTTGTCCGTCCCTCGTTGCCCCCTTGAGAAAGTGGTACTGAGCTGCTTTCTTGAACAGCTGCAGTCCACCCTCTGTGTGTTGGCCCGCAATGCTATTAAGGAGGGAATTCCAGGGTTTTTTTTCCCCAGCAACAGTGAAGGAACGGCGATATATTTACACATCAGGATGATGACTGTTTTGGAAGGGAATATGTAGGTGGTGGTATTCCCATAAGTCTGCTGCCCTTGTCATTGTAGACGTAAATGTTCGTGGGATGGGAAGGTGCTGTCTAAGGATCTTTGGGGAATTTCTGCAGTGTATCTAGTAGATAGTACATACTTCCACTATTGAGCGTTGGTGGTGGAGAGAATGACTGCTTGTGGATGTGATGCCAATCAAATGGGCTATTTTGTCCTGGATGGTATCAACCATTTTGGTGTTGTTGGGGAGGCACTCATTCAGGCAAGTGGGAGAATTCCATCTCATTCCTGACTTCTGACTTGTAGATGATCGACAGGCTTTGGGAAATCAGGAGGTGAGTTACTTGCACAGTATTTGTAGCCTCTGATCTGCTCTTACATTTATGCGGCGAGTCCAGTTGAGTTTCTGGTCAATGGTAACCCCCAGGATATTGATAGTGGGGAATTATAGTGATGATAATGCTGCTGAATACCAAGTTGTTATATTGTTTCTTATTGGTGATGGTCATTGTCTGGCATCTGTGTAGTGTGAATGCTACTTGCCATTTGTCAGCCCAAGCCTGGAGAGTGTCCAGACCTTGTTGCAGTTTGACATGTACTGCTTCCGTAACTGACCATTTGCAAATGGTGCTGCACATTGTGCAGTCATTGTCGAATATCCCCACGTCTGACCTTATGATGGAGGGAAGGTCATTGATGAAGCAGCTGAAGATGCTTGGATCTAGGCTTCATCTGAAGAGTCACTGAAGATGTCACCTGGTATGGTGATGGAACATTTAGTATGGCCAATTCACCTGACCCTGTACACCTTTGGACTGTGGGAGGAAACCGGAGCACCCGGAGGAAACCCACGCAGACACGGGGAGAACGTGCAAACTCCACACAGTCAGTCGCCTGAGGCGGGAATTGAACCCAGGTCTCAGGCGCTGTGAGGCAGCAGTGCTAACCACTGGGCCACCGTGCCGCCCAGAGGGACTACTGCTGAAATGTTCTGGAACTGAGATAACTGACTTCCAACAGCAATGACCATCTTCTTATCTGTCACGAATGACACCAATAATGGAGTATTTGCCCGCAATACCATTTTTGCTCGGGTTCCGTGATGCCACATTTGAAAAAAATGTAGCCTTGATGGTACGGGCTGGCATTTAGCTCCTTTTTCTATGTTTGAACCAAGGTAAGAACATAGAAGATAGAACAATACAGCACAGAA
>NW_025190424.1:0-3374 GCF_004010195.1 Chiloscyllium plagiosum
GGGCGGCATGTGGAAGGTGGTGAGCGTCTGGCTGGGTGCGGTGTATGGGTAGAGAGGAGGGTCAGGCTGGGGGCGGTGTGTAGGCGGCGGTGAGAGTCAGACTTGCTGCGGTGTGTGGACGGTAATGAGGGTCAGGCTGGGTACGGTGTGCGGATGGCAGTGAGGGTCAGTCTTGGTACGGTGTGCGGACGGTAATGAGGGTCAGTCTTGTTGCGGTGTGCGGATGGCAGTGAGGGTCAGTCTTGGTGCGGTGTGTGGATGGCAGTGAGGGTCAGGTTGGGTATGGTGTGTGGATGGCAGTGAGGGTCAGTCTTGGTGCGGTGTGCGGACGGTAATGAGGGTCAGCCTTGTTGCTGTGTGCGGATGGCAGCGAGGGTCAGTCTTGGTGCGGTGTGTGGATGGCAGTGAGGGTCAGTCTTGGTGCGGTGTGTGGACGGTAATGAGGGTCAGGCTTGGTGCTGTGTGCGGACGGTAATGAGGGTCAGGCTGGGTACGGTGTGCGGATGGCAGTGAGGGTCAGTCTTGGTACGGTGTGCGGTGTCCACACATTCCTGAAGAAGGGCTAATGCCCGAAACGTCGATTCTCCTGTTCCCTAGATGCTGCCTGACCTGCTGCGCTTTTCCAGCAACACATTTTCATCGGTAATGAGGGTCAGTCTTGGTGCGGTGTGTGGACGGTAATGAGGGTCAGTCTGGGTGGGTGTGTGGACGGCAGTGAGGGTCAGTCTTGGTGCGGTGTGCGGACGGTAATGAGCGTCAGTCTTGGTGCGGTGTGTGGATGGCAGTGAGGGTCAGGCTGGGGGCTGTGTGGTCGGCGGTGAGGGTCAGGCTTGTTGCAGCTTTGGTCAGTGGTGGGGTTCAGGCTGGGGACGGTTGGTGGTCGGCAGTGAGGTCAGGCTGGGGGCAGTGTGTTTGATGTAAATGAGGGTCAGACTGGGGGGTGTATGGACGGTAGTGGTGGTCAGGCTGTGGGTGGTGCGTGGACGGCGGAGGGGTCAGGATGGGGGTGGTCCATATTAGCTCAGGAGACCCCCTCCAGAGCCCAGGGCTTGTCCAATCTAACCATCCTGGTTAAACTCCTTTTATTTTAGCTCCTCTTTAATTTGGTTTAAGTAGTTTCCTACTTCATTGTCAATGAGAAAAGAATACGGACAAAAGGCATTGTATAACAATTTAACAAAGGAATATTCTATATAAAAACAATTTATTCGTTTTAAAATTTAATACAAAGTGCATTGTAACAAGATCTTGTAATGTATTTTTGATTTTTTTTTTGTTAAAACAACTTAGTTCAAAGCTACTGATTTATTATAGAACCTTTTATAGAATCCCCTCAGTATGGAAACAGGCTATTCCACCCAACAAATCCAAAACAACTCTCCGAAGAGCATCTCATCCTGACCCACCCCCCAACTCTATCTCTGTAACTCTGCATTTCTCATGGTTAATGCATCTAACCTACACATCCCTGAACACCACGGGTAATTTAGCATGGCCAATCCACCCAATCTGCACATCTTTGGATTGTGGGCAGAAACCGGAGCAACCAGCAGAAAAGCACGCAGACATGGACAGAACATGCAAACCCCACACAGTCTCCCAAGGCTGGAATTAAACCCAAGTCCCTGGAGCTGTGAGGAATCAGTGTTAACCACTGAACCACCATGCCAATTTAACAGAACTACAGTAATTATTGGAAACAAAAGACATTCAAAATGTCATAAAGATACATGTAACATTTTTTAAATGCTCTAAATCTTAAGGTAGGAAAATTAGCCAAGCTAAATTGCCTATAATGTTCAGGGATGTGCAGGTTGGGTGGATTAGTCAGGAGAAATGTAGAGTAATAGGGGAATGATTGAAACTTTATTGCTGGAACAGCACAGCAGGTCAGGCAGCATCCAGGGACAGGAGATTCGACGTTTCGGGCACAGGCCCTTCTTCAGGAATGAGCAGAGAGTGTTCAGCAGGAGAAGATAAAAGGGATCCTTCCAGCCCGGCACCGCCTTCCTGGCCTGCAGTCTTCTTCTTGACCTCTCCGCCTCCATCCTACTCCGACCTATCACCCTCACCTTGACCTCTTTCCACCTATCACATTTCCAAAGCCCCTCCTCCAAGTCCCTCCTCCCTACCTTTTATCTTCTCCTGCTGAACACTCTCTGCTCATTCCTGAAGAAGGGCCTGTGCCCGAAACGTCGAATCTCCTGTTCCCTGGATGCTGCCTGACCTGCTGTGCTGTTCCAGCAATAAAGTTTCAACTTTGATCTCCAGCATCTGCAGACCTCACTTTCTCCTCCAGTGAGGGTCAGTCTTGGTGCGGTGTATGGATGGCAGTGAGGGTCAGTCTTGGTGCGGTGTGTGGATTGCAGTGAGGGTCAGTCTGGCTACGGTGTGCAGATGGCAGTGAGGGTCATTTTGGGAACGGTGTGCAGATGGCAGTGAGGGTCAGTCTTTGTACGGTGTGCGGATGGCAGTGAGGGTCAGGCTGGGTGCGGTATGTGGACAGTAATGAGGGTCAATCTCGGTGTCGTGTGCGGATGGCAGCGAGGGTCAGTCTGGGTGCGCTGTGTGGATGGTAATGAGGGTCAGTCTCGGTGCGGTGTGCGGATGGCAGTGAGGGTCAGTCTTGGTGCAGTGTGCGGATGGCAGTGAGGGTCAGTCTGGGTACGGTGTGCAGATGGCAGTGAGGGTCAGTCTGGGTACGTGTGCAGATGGCAGTGAGGGTCAGTCTTTGTACGGTGTGCGGATGGCAGTGAAGGTCAGGCTGGGTGCGGTATGTGGACAGTAATGAGGGTCAATCTCGGTGTGGTGTGCGGATGGCAGTGAGGGTCAGTCTTGGTGCAGTGTGCGGATGGCCGTGAGGGTCAGTCTGGGTACGGTGTGCAGATGGCAGTGAGGGTCAGTCTGGGTACGGTGTGCAGATGGCAGTGAGGGTCAGTCTTGGTACGGTGTGCGGATGGCAGTGAGGGTCAGGCTGGGTGCGGTGTGCAGATGGCAGTGAGGGTCAGTCTTGGTGCGGTTTGCGGATGGCAGTGAGGGTCAGTCTGGTTACGGTGTGCAGATGGCAGTGAGGGTCAGTCTTGGTACGGTGTGCGGATGGCAGTGAGGGTCAGTCCTGGTGCGGTGTGCGGATGGCACTGAGGGTCAGGCTGGGTGCGGTGTGTGGACAGTAATGAGGGTCAGTCTCGGTGTGGTGTGCGGATGGCAGTGAGGGTCAGGCTGGGTGCGGTGTGTGGACGGTAATGAGGGTCAGTCTCGGTGCGGTGTGCGGATGGCAGTGAGGGTCAAACTGGATGCGGTGTGCGGATGGCAGTGAGGGTCAGTCTGGGTGCGGTGTGTGGACGGCGATATTGTCAGGCTGGGGGCGATGTGTG
>NW_025190425.1:0-727 GCF_004010195.1 Chiloscyllium plagiosum
TTGAATCTCGGTCAGTGACAGGGATTCAATCTCAGTCTGTGTCAGGGATTTAATCTGTCAGTGATAGGGATCGACCCTCCTTCAGTGACAAGGATTGAACCTCAGTCAGTGACTGAAATTGAACCTCAGTCAGTGACAGGGATTGACCCTCAACCATTGTCAGGGATTGAATCTCCGTCAGTGACAGTCATTGAACCTCAGTCAGTGACCGCGATTGAACCTCAGTCAGTGACAAAGATTGAATCTCAGTCAGTGACAGGGATTGAATCTCAGTCAGTGACAGGGATTGAATCTCAGTCAGTGACAAGGATTGAATCTCAGCCAGTGACAGGGATTCAGCTTCAGTCAGTGACAGGGAATGAATTTCAGTCAGTGACAGGGATTGAATCTCAGTCAGTGAAAGGGATTGAGCTTCAGTTAGTGACAGGGATTGAACCTCAGTCAGTAACAGCGATTGATCATCAGTCAGAGACAGGGATTGAGCCCCACTCAGTGACAATCATTGAATCTCAGTCAGTGACAGGGAATGTGACTCATTTAGTGACAGTCATTGAATCTCTTTCAGTGACAGCGATTGAACCTCAGTCATTGAAATGAATTGAACCTCAGTCAGTGACATTGATTGAATCTCAGTCAGTGACATTGATTGAATCTCAGTCAGTGACAGGGATTGAATCTCACTCTGTGACAGGGATTGAGTTTCAGTCAGTGACAGGGATTGAACCTC
>NW_025190425.1:736-3374 GCF_004010195.1 Chiloscyllium plagiosum
CAGTCAGTGACAGGGATTGAATCTCAGACAGTGACAGAGATTGAATCTCACTCTGTGACAGGGATTGAATCTCACTCTGTGACAGGGATTGAGTTTCAGTCAGTGACAGGGATTCAATCTCAGTCTGTGACAGGGATTGAATCTGTCACTGATAGGGATTGACCCTCCTTCAGTGACAGGGATTGACCCTCAATCATTGTCAGGGATTGAATCTCCGTCAGTGACAGTCATTGAATCTCAGTCAGTGACAGGGATTGAATCTCAGTCAGTTTCAGGGATTGATGTTCAGTCAGTGACAGGGATTGAATCTCAGTCATTTTCAGGGATTGATGTTCAGTCAGTGACAGTGATTGAATCTCAGTCAGTTACAGGGACTGAACCTCAGAGAGTGACAGGGATTGAATATCAGTCAGTGACAGGGATTGAACCTCAGTCAGTGACAGGACCTGAACCACAGTCAGTGACAGGAATTGAATCTCAGACAGTGACAGGGATTTAAACTCAGTCAGTGACAGGGATTGAACCAAAGTCAGTGACAGGGATTCAATCTCAGTTAGTGACAGTGATTGAATCTCAGTCAGTGACAGGGATTGAACCTTAGTCAGTGACAGGGATTGAACCTTAGTCAGTGACAGGGATTGACCCTCAGTCAGTGACAGGAATGAATCTCAGTCAGTGACAGGGATTGAACCTCAGTTAGTGACAGGGATTGACCCTCAATCAGTGACAGGGATTCAATCTCCATTAATGAAAGGAATTGAATCTCTGTCAGTGACAGGGACTGAGCCTCAGTCAGTGACAGGGATTGAGCCTCAGTCAGTGACAGGGATTGAGCCTCAGTCAGTGACAGGGATTGAATCCCAGTCAGTGACAGGGATTGAATCCCAGTCAGTGACAGGGATTGACTCTGAGTCAGTGACAGTGATTGTGCCTCAGTCAGTGACAGCGACTAAATCTCAGTCAGTATTAGGAACTTAACCTCAGTCAGTGACAGGGATTGAATCTCTGTTAGTGACAAGGATTGTATCTCAGCTAGTGACAGGGATTGACTCTAAGTCAGTGACAGAAATTGTACCCATGCTGTTGACATCACTGTGCTTTTCAGAACGGCTGTCCGCTAACCAACGCACTCTCACAGTGAGAATGGAATCAGAAGTTGGCATTCCCATCCATCTGGGAAATGGAGGTGAGGCTGGACTACTGCTCAAAGATTAAAGTTGAGATGCTGGTGAACAAAAAGAGGCTGTTGTGATGTTTGCCTCTGGCAGGTTAAACCGTGAGAACAATTTGACTGGATGGAGGGTAAACACCATCAGGACTGTTACCCCCTGAGAAATGAGCAGGTATCTAACATAGCTGACAGTTTGAAAAATGTATTCAAAGAACGTTTCGTTTTCGCAAGTGGAATCCTTCTTAGCAGTAATAGAAGAGGCCATTCTGAGTGAGACCACAGGTTGGCATTTACTCAGTCTGGGAAGAAAGTTTCAGTTTAATGTTTTTTTTAAACAAAGTCAATATCAAAATGAAGGCGATTTCATCACCTTCTTCATCTCTTCCCTGAATTTGGTTTTGGGTAGCTGCATAATTACATGTGTTTGTGCGGAAACTCAAATACATTAGAATTTCCCCAGTATCAGTGGTGATGTGTGTTGGAGCTAAAATAAAATCACTGAAATGTTTGGGGTGTATTGTGATGTGATATTCCATAGAGATCACCACAGATTTGTTTTCACACGACAGATCAATGCTCCTGACAATTTGTCTGAGGAAAAAAAATCTTTGAAGATTTAATATATTTGTCCTTTCAACAAACTTTACTTCCTATATATCAGATATAACTTCTTGATAATTGCTGAATATGTGTAGATTCCAGTAAAATGTTCAGTTTCATCACAAACATTGCATTAAAGTCTTCAGACTTGATTTTCTTTGCTGATCCTCATCCTAGGGGAGCTGCTCAGTAATTGAGGACTATTCCTGAAATCTGTTCCATGAATACTGTGACGTTCACTGTCCATGAAGAAGATGCATTGCCTTTCTGCAAATGCCAAAGGCTGCAATAACAGGGGAATGAATGATCTTTATCTGGAGAAGTGTTCCCCCTGTTCTTTTATGGTGAATGAACAAATTCCCTCAAGTTTTCTGGTTCCAAGTGAAAACATTTGAGATCCTTAATTTCACCTCCTTTATAGATCCGGCCATGTCCCTGAGAGGAAATGAGGGGGTGGAAGGTGACATCACCAGAACAGCTGAAGATGGAATCACAGGGAGAATGGAATGGAATCCTTACAGGAGTCAGGATGTGAGGAAGTGTATTCCAGGTTACTGTGGGAGTCCATGTGTTTGGAATGGATATTGATGTACAGACTTTCGCCAGAAATGGAAACAGAGAGGCCAAGGAAGGGAAAAGTCAGAAATGTGGCCTTGAGGGAAAGACAGAAATTGTAAACAAGTTAATATATTTTTCCTCTAATTCTGGTGAGAGCAGGAATAGCAGCAATTGCATCACCAACAGGTTGGAGAAAGAGCTAAATAGGACTGCGCCAAGAACTATTCCACCTTCCCCACAAAGACACAGATACACTGGGACCCGAGCAGGTAGCTGGAAGCAGCCCTTTGACTTGGAGAAAGTGAGGCC
>NW_025190426.1:0-3374 GCF_004010195.1 Chiloscyllium plagiosum
TGGGTAAACAGTCCCAGAGTGTAGGCCGGTGTGTGGAAACAGTCCCAGAGCAGAGGCCGGTGTGGAGAAACAGTCCCAGAGCAGAGGCCGGTGTGGGGAAACATTCCCAGAGCAGAGGCCGGTGTGCGGAAACAGTCCCAGAGCTGAGGCCGGTGTGGGGAAACAGTCCCAGAGTGTAGGCCGGTGTGGGGAAACAGTCCCAGAGTGTAGGCCGGTGTGGGGAAACTGTCCCAGAGCAGAGGCCGGTGTGGAGAAACAGTCCCAGAGGAGAGGCCGGTGTGGGGATACAGTTCCAGAGCAGAGGCCGATGTGGGGAAACAGTCCCAGAGTGTAGGCCGGTGTGGGGAAACAGTCCCAGAGCAGAGGCCGGTGTGGGGAAACAGTCCCAGAAAAGAGGCCGGTGTGGGGAAACCATCCCAGAGCAGAGGCCGGTGTGGAGAAACAGTCCCAGAGGAGAGGCCGGTGTGGGGATACAGTCCCAGAGCAGAGGCCGATGTGGGGAAACAGTCCCAGAGTGTAGGCCGGTGTGGGGAAACAGTCCCAGAGCAGAGGCCGGTGTGGGGAAACCGTCCCAGAAAAGAGGCCGGTGTGGGGAAACCGTCCCAGAGCAGAGGCCGGTGTGGGCAAACAGTCCCAGAGCAGATGCCGGTGTGGGGAAACAGTCCCAGAATAGAGGCCGGTGTGGGGAAACAGTCCCAAAGCAGAGGCCGGTGTGGGGAAACAGTCCCAGAGCAGTGGCCGCTGTGGGTAAACAGTCCCAGAGTGTAGGCCGGTGTGGGGAAACAGTCCCAGAGCAGAGGCCGGTGTGGGGAAACAGTCCCAGAGCAGAGGCCGGTGTGGGGAAACAGTCCCAGAATAGAGGCCGGTGTGGGGAAACAGTCCCAAGGGCAAACAGTCCCAGAGCAGATGCCGGTGTGGGGAAACAGTCCCAGAATAGAGGCCGGTGTGGGGAAACAGTCCCAAAGCAGAGGCCGGTGTGGGGAAACAGTCACAGAGCAGTGGCCGCTGTGGGTAAACAGTCCCAGAGTGTAGGCCGGTGTGGGGAAACAGTCCCAGAGCAGAGGCCGGTGTGGAGAAACAGTCCCAGAGCAGAGGCCGGTGTGGGGATACAGTCCCAGAGCAGAGGCCGATGTGGGGAAAGAGTCCCAGAGTGTTGGCCGGTGTGGGGAAACAGTCCCAGAGCAGAGTGTAGGCCGGTGTGGGGAAACAGTCCCAGAGCAGCGGCCGGTGTGGGGAAACAGTCCCAGAGCAGAGGCCAGTGTGCGGAAACAGTCCCAGAGCAGTGGCCTGTGTGGGGAAACAGTCCCAGAGCAGAGGCCGGTGTGGGGAAACAGTCCCAGAGCAGAGGCCGGTGTGGGGATACAGACCCAGAGTGTAGGCCGGTGTGGGGAAACAGTCCCAGAGCAGAGGCCGGTGTGGAGAAACAGTCCCAGAGCAGGGGCCGGTGTGGGGATACAGCCCCAGAGTGTAGGCCGGTGTGGGGAAACAGTCCCAGAGTGTAGGCCGGTGTGGGGATACAGTCCGAGAGTGTTGGCCGGTGTGGAGAAACAGTCCCAGAGTAGACACCGGTGTGCGGAAACAGTCCCAGAGTAGAGACCGGTGTGCGGAAACAGTCCCAGAGCAGAGGCCGGTGTGCTGAAACAGTCCCAGAGCAGAGGCCGGTGTGGGGATACAGTCCCAGAGCAGAGGCCGGTGTGTGGATACAGTCGCAGAGCAGAGGTCGGTGTGGGGAAACAGTCCTAGAGTCTAGGCCGGTGTGGGGAAACAATCCCAGAGAGTAGGCCGGTGTGGAGAAACAGTCCCAGAGCGTAGGCGGGTGTCAGGAAACAGTACCAGAGTGGGAGCCGGTGTGGGGATGCAGGCCCCGAGCAGAGGCCGGTGTGGGGAAACAGTCCGAGAGTGTAGGCCCGTGTGGAGAAACAGTCCTAGAGTGTAGGCCGTTGTGGGGATACAGTCCCAGAGCAGAGGCCGATGTGGGGAAACAGTCCCAGAGTGTCGGCCGGTGTTGGGAAACAGTCCCAGAGCAGAGGCCTGTGTGCGGAAACAGTCCCAGAGCAGAGGCCGGTGTGCGGAAACAGTCCCAGAGCAGAGGCCGGTGTGGGGAAACAGTCCCAGAGCAGAGGCCGGTGTGGGGAAACAGTCCCAGAGCAGAGGCCGGTGTGGGGATACAGACCCAGAGTGTAGGCCGGTGTGGGGAAACAGTCCCAGAACAGATGCCGGTGTGGGGATGCAGTCCCAGGCTGTTGGCCAGTGTGGGGCAAAAGTCCCAGAGCAGAGGCTCGTGTGGGGCAACAGTCCCAGAGCAGAGGCTCGTGTGGGGCAACAGTCCCAGAACAGAGGCCGGTGTGGGGAAACAGTCCCAGAACAGAGGCCGGTGTGGGGAAACAGTCCCAGAGCAGAGGCCGGTGTGGGGAAACAGTCCCAGAGCAGAGGCCGGTGTGGGGATACAGTCCCAGAATAGAGGCCGGTGTGGGGAAACAGTCCCAGAATAGAGGCCGGTGTGGGGAAACAGTCCCAGAATAGAGGCCGGTGTGGGGAAACAGTCCCAGAATAGAGGCCGGTGTGGGGAAACAGTCCCAGAATAGAGGCCGGTGTGGGGAAACAGTCCCAGAATAGAGGCCGGTGTGGGGAAACAGTCCCAGAGCAGAGGCCGGTGTGGGGAAACAGTCCCAGAGTGTAGGCCGGTGTGGGGAAACAGTCCCAGAACAGATGCCGGTGTGGGGAAACAGTCCCAGAGTGTAGGCCGGTGTGGGGAAACAGTCCCAGAACAGATGCCGGTGTGGGGCAACAGTCCCAGAGCAGAGGCTCGTGTGGGGCAACAGTCCCAGAGCAGAGGCTGGTGTGGGGAAACAGTCCCAGAACAGAGGCCGGTGTGGGGAAACAGTCCCAGAGCAGAGGCCGGAGTGCGGAAACAGTCCCAGAGCAGAGGCCGGTGTGGGGAAACAGTCCCAGAGCAGAGGCCGGTGTGGGGAAACAGTCCCAGAGCAGAGGCCGGTGTGGGGATACAGTCCCAGAGTGTAGGCCGGTGTGGGGATACAGTCCCAGAGGAGAGTTCAGTGTGGGGAAACAGTCCTAGAGTGTAGGCCGGTGTGGGGAAACAGTCCCAGAGAGCAGGCCGGTGTGGAGAAACAGTCCCAGAGCGTAGGCGGGTGTCAGAAGGGTGTCAGAAGAAGGGCTAATGCCCGAAACGTCGATTCTCCTGTTCCCTAGATGCTGCCTGACCTGCTGCGCTTCTCCAGCAACACATTTCCATCTCTGATCTCCAGCATCTGCAGACCTCATTTTCTCGTCAGGAAGCAGTACCAGAGTGGGAGCCGGTGTGGGGATGCAGGCCCAGAGCTGAGGCTGGTGTGGGGAAACAGTCCGAGAGTGTA
>NW_025190427.1:0-1235 GCF_004010195.1 Chiloscyllium plagiosum
TATTGTTCTATGTTCTATGTTCTGTGTTCTATGACACTGAAGAGGAGTATTGGCCCTGAGGGGAGACATGGGGCAAAGGCGAGAGGTATACAGAGCCTTATGCTGTAGAATATTAAATGAAGGGCACATAGACAGGCAAACAACCAAGCCTGAAACGTCTCAGCAGCCTGAAACCTGCCATGATGTTCAGGTTCTGGGTGTGCAGTCACTGTGGCAGCATAGGGACCAGAGTGCTGAGTGAGGAGATAGAGACAGTGACCTGGGAGAAAGACTGTTAACTTCATGAGGAAGAGCCTTACAAAATAGGCTTCTGTACCTTCCCATCAAACAGGTAAAGGGTTGAGCTAAGTAAGGCATCTTTAATATTATATTCATTTGGGAACAGATAGAGAATAACTACCCCTTTGGAGAAAATAGGAGGGGTCAAACACAAACGAATGTCTTCCCAACAGGTCAGTATGGAGAGGTATCAGGAACCTTGGAGAAACAAAGATTGGGGTGTGGATGGGGCAAAGAAGAAAGAAGGGGACAAAGGAGAAAAGGGAAAGACAGAGTGAGGGAAAAAGAGGGGGTGGGGCAAGAAAGAAAGGGGAAGGAAGGGTGAGGAAAAAGTGGGGGTGGGGTAAGGGAGAAACTGGGGGCAGAAAGCAAAAGAGCAAGCTCTCAACCTGAGAGGGAGAGTTCAAAACAGAAGGAGTAAGAAAAGCACAACCTTTCTCCCAGGGACAGAGAGTGAACAGAGGGATCACATGAGAAACCTTGTAGCCCTTCATGTGAAATATTTGCTACAGAATATGCAGGAAAGCACTTGACCATGGGGGAGGATGGGGACATTTGCTCAGAAGAATTAAGGACATCTACTCTTAGTGTCAATGGATCAGTGTAAATAAGGTAATAACACACTCCACCCTGAACTTAAATTTACCTGGACCATCTCTGACACCTCCCTCCCCTTCCTGGACCTCTCCATCTCCATTAATGACGACCGACTTGACACTGACATTTTTTACAAACCCACCGACTCCCACAGCAACCTGGATTACACCTCTTCCCACCCTATCTCTTGCAAAAATGCCATCCCATATTCCCAATTCCTCCACCTCCGCCAGTTCCACCATAGAGCACACCAGATGGCCTCCTTCTTTAGAGACTGCAACTTCTCTTTCCACTTGGTTAAAGATGCCCTCCAACGTATCTCGTCCACATCCCGCACCTCCACCCTCAGACCCCACCCC
>NW_025190427.1:1918-3374 GCF_004010195.1 Chiloscyllium plagiosum
TTGTCTTTACCCATTAGAGCTGAGATGAGTAGGAATTTCTTCAGCCAGGTGGTGGTGAATCTGTGGAAATGATTGTTGTAAAAGGCTGTTAAGACAGAGATAGATGGATTCTTGATTGATAAGGGGATCAAGGATTACAGGGCAAAGGCAGGAGGATAAGCTGAGAAACATTAGCCACGAGCAAACGGCATAGCAGACTCGATTAGTTGTGTGGTCTAATTCTGCTACTATATCTTACGACGTGCTGAGTTTCTCCAGTAATTTCTGTTTAGTTTGATTTGATTTATTGTCGTCCACATGTACCACAGTACAATAAAAATATTTGTTTGCAAGCAGTATAGGCAGATCACAGCAAACAAGGACGTACGGATTTCACAGGGTACTTAGACACAGTGGGACACACAAATAAGTGCGCAAAGTAAGATTAGTATAATTTGAATTTGTTCATTCGACCTGCTAAGACTTTACAGCCCTACACTGAAGAGTTTGAAAAGTAATAATTTCACATACAAGGATATGTACACATTTGAATGAAGTGTCCTGGCAGGTTTTATTTCAAAGAGCTCAATACTTTGAGCTGGAACTGCCTTTATTGCTCTTCATTCAGTAATACTAATTCAGTCATACATTTAACAGTAATACTTGAAAAATGCATCTGTTATGCACTTGCACAGCAGCCTGGTACGTCAAGTGCTTTGCCGAGGACATTAAGAAACTACAGAAAGATATATGCATAGCCCAGACCATCATGGAAACCAACCTCCCAGATGTGGAATCCATTTATATTGCTCATTGCCACAAAGGGCTGCTCATCGTTAACAGGTTCAAGATCAGCTTCCTCTTTGCCATTATTAGGTTGATGAATAGACCTGACCAAATTCAAATTATACTAATCTTGCTTTGCGCACTTATTTGTGTGTCCCACTGTGTCTAAGTATCCTGTGAAATCCGTACGTCCTTGTTTGCTGTGATCTGCCTATACTGCTTGCAAACAAATATTTTTACTGTACTGTGGTACATGTGGACGACAATAAATCAAATCAAACTAAAAGGTAGATTCAATTGTGGAATTTCCTCCGTCGTAGTGTGACAAGAACAATAGCAAGACTCGTGGGTAAATAGATGAAGAATGAAAACATCAGGTTTTCAATGTCAAGGAAAACTCAAACAAATTTCCCCTCAAGCATTGAAAGCACTACATTATGGATCCCTGTACCTGCCTCGCTCCTAGACCCACCCTTCTATCCCAGACTATTGACTGAATTTGAGGTATGTTAATTGAACCAAATACCCAGAAAAGCTCAGTTCGCCTCATAATCTATTAAAATGTGAGTGACAGAGAACTCCCAAATTCCACTATTCAAGGAATTTATTTTTTAACTCCAAAAGTGAACATTAACCAACAACTATTCATAAATCTAAGCCCCCTTTCTCTTGCCTCCAACTCTAAAACGAG
>NW_025190428.1:0-725 GCF_004010195.1 Chiloscyllium plagiosum
CACCACTCTCTGGCTGAAGAACTGTCTCCGCATCTCTGTTTTGAATTTACCCCCTCTAATTCGAAGGCTGTGTCCACAGGTCCTAGTCTCCTCGCCTAACGGAAACAATTTCCAAGCGTCCACCCTTTCCAAGCCATGTATTATCTTGCAAGTTTCTATTATATCTCCCCTTAATCTTCTAAACTCCAATGAATACAATCCCAGGATCCTCAGCCGTTCCTCGTATGTTAGACCTACCATTCCAGGGATCATCCGTGTGAATCTCCGCTGGACACGCTCCAGTGCCAGTATGTCCTTCCTGAGGTGTGGGGACCAAAACTGGACACAGTACTCCAAATGGGGCCTAACCAGAGTTTTATAAAGTCTCAGTAGCACAACAGTGCTTTTATATTCCAACCCTCTTGAGATAAATGACAACATTGCATTCGCTTTCTCAATCACGGACTCAACCTGCAGGTTTACCTTTAGAGAATCCTCAACTAGCACTCCCAGATCCCATTGTACTTTGGCTTTACGAATTTTCTCACCGTTTAAAAAGTAATCCATGCTTCTATTCTTTTTCCCAAAGTGCAAGACCTCGCATTTGCTCACATTAAATTCCATCAACCATTTCCTGGACTACTCCTCCAAACTGTCTAGATCCTTCTGCAGCCTCCCCACTTCCTCAGTACTACCTGCCTGTCCACCTAACTTTGTATCATCGGCAAACTTCACTAGAATGCCCC
>NW_025190428.1:1588-3374 GCF_004010195.1 Chiloscyllium plagiosum
CCTCCCTGGATAATCTTTCTTTTCTTGGGGATGGACCTCTGTACAGTGTCCTCAATTTTACCCACAAACTCCTGCCATTTTTGCTCTACTGTCTTCTCTGCTAGGCTCTGCTTCCAGTCTATTTTCGTCAGTTCCTCTCTCATGCCCTCATAATTTCCTTTATTTAACTGTAACACCATTACATCCGATTTTGCCTTCTCTCTTTCAAACTGCATACTGAACTCTACCATATTATGATCGCTGCTTCCTAAGTGTTCCCTCACTTTAAGATTTTTTATAAAGTCTGGTTCATTACATAGCACTAGGTCCAGAATAGCCTGCTCCCTTGTGGGCTCCATGACATACTGTTCCAAAAAGCCATCCTGTAAGCATTCCATGAATTCCCTTTCTTTGGATCCACTGGCAACATTATTTACCCAGTCCACCTGCATATTGAAGTCTCCCATGATCACGGTGACCTTGCCTTTCTAACATGCTTTCTCTGTTTCCCGGTACATGTTGCGCCCCTGGTCCTGACCACTGTTAGGAGGTCTCTACATAACTCCCACTACGGTTTTTTCGTCTTTGTCGTTCCTCAATTCCACCCACACAGACTCCACATCATCCGACACTATGTCATTCAGCGCCATAGATTTAATTTTGTTCTTAACTAACAAGGCAACCCCGCCCCCTCTGCCCACCTTCCTGTCTTTTCGAGAAGTTGAAAACCCTTGGATGTTTAACTGCCAGTCCAAACCCTCCTTTAACCATGTCTCTGTGATGCCTACCACATCATAATCATTTACGATGATCTGTGCCATTAGTTCATCTGCTTTGTCATGAATACTACGAGCATTCAGGTAAAGTGCCTTAATGTTAACTTTCTTATCATTAGAGATATTGGAAGTCATAAGATGTCCTAAGTTATCCTTCCTTTTTGCTGCATTCCCAGTCTGTCTCAAGTTTAAATCTGCCAGCACATATGCTATCCTGCTGCTTATCCTTCCATTTAACTCCATGCTCCCTGTCGCTTTCACTTTCCCTTCCCCCCAACTCAGAAGTTTAAAGTCCTACTGACCACCCTATTTATCCTCTTCGCTAGAACATTGGTACCTGATCGGTTCAGGTGGGGACCGTCCCAACGATACAGATCCCCCTGGTTCCAAAACTGATGCCAATGCCCCATGAAGTGGAATCCCTCTTTCCCACACCAATCCCTTAGCCACGTGTTTACTTCCCTAATTTTCTTGTCCCTATGCCAATTGGCACGTGGCTCGGGCAGTAATCCGGAGATTATGACCCTTGAGGACCTGTACTTCAATTTCCTTCCTAGTGCTCGATAATCCCCAAACAGGTCCTCCACCCTCGCTTTGCCTCTGTTGTTAGTCCCAACGTGGACCACAACAACTGGATCCTCCCCTTCCCGCGCCAATATCCTTTCAAGCCAGTCAGAGATGTCCCGAACCCTGGCACCGGTTGGGCAACACACCATGCGAGACTCCCGATCCGGCTTGCAAAGGATACTATCTGTCCCCCTAATTATAGAATTCCCTATAACAACTACTTGTCTTTTTGCTCCCCCCTCTTGAATGGCCTTCTGCACCATGGTGCCGTGGTCAGCTGGCTCATCCTGTCCAGAGCCCTTTTCCTCATCTGTACAGGGAGCAAGAATCTCATTCTTGTTGGACAAGGTCAAGGGCTGAGGCTCCTGCACTCCTGAACTCAGGATCCCCCTACCTGCCTCACTTACAGTCACTTTGCCTCATTGCTCCTCCTGTGAGCCCAGAGATGGGTGAGCCCAGAGGTG
>NW_025190429.1:0-1809 GCF_004010195.1 Chiloscyllium plagiosum
ATGGACAACCAAGACCAAGGCTTTTCTTTACTGATTAGTGCATTTATTTGAAAACGGGCTAGAACTCCACCAGCCCCTCAAACGTGTGCTGTTTTGCAATTGAATTTTGACTGATTGTTTGCCTTCTTTCAATCAAGCCGAATTCCCATCCACACCTGCTCTGAATGAAAAGTTATCATTCCATTTTGGAAAATTTTGGAGGAAATTTTAAATTTAATTTGCTGATTATCGACCCTCAAAAACTGTTCACGAATAAACTGTTCTCAGCAGCTTCGTTTCCATGTTGTAAAGGGAGACGTTTAAAAACCTCACTTTAACCCGCCGCTCCCGAACTCTGCAATATCCCTTCGTCCCGATAACGCTTCTTGATGCCCAGACCACTCTAATTATGATTAATTCTAAGAGATTAGGCAGTGACTCGTTGTTTGCATTTTGTTCAGCTGTCTTAGCCCCGGGTTGTGGAATGCACTCCGTACAAACACAATATATTCTCGAAAACAGTACTTAAAACAAAACAATTGACAATGGGCGGCACGGTGGTTCAGTGGTTCGCACTGAGGCCTCAAAGCATCAGGGTCCCTGTTCGATTCCAGGCGACTGTCTGTGTGGTGTTTGCATATTCTCCTCGTGTCTGTGTGGGTTCCCTCTGGGTGGTTCGCTTCTTCTCCCACAGTCCAAAGATGTGAAGTTCAGTTGGATTGGCCATGCTAGTGCTAGGTGCATTAATCAGGGGAAACTGTGTCTGGGTGGGTTACTCTTCGGCGGGTCGATGTGGACTTATTGCGCCGAAGCGTCTGTTTCCACACTGTCGGGAATCTAATCGAAAAGTGCTTGGTAACCTGCTCGTGTGTATCTCCTTCTGTATTGTTTTCTTCCTGTTTGAAAGAAAACACTGTTCACAGAGTTATTTTACGTATCCATTGATTAAGTCACACTGGGAGCACTTTGCGCAGTTCTGGTCCCTCTGTCCCTTGGTAAGATGCTACTTGGAACAATTAAGGAATGGCCTTGATCTCCCTGGGTAAGACAACACAAGACCCCTGTGAAGCTTCATATTCTTCTTATCTCTCGGTTTTACCTTACTTCGTCCACACTGGGATAGGACCTTGTCTCCATAGCCCTTAGTTACTTTCCACCTTGTTCACTGTACATAGAGATGGTTTAGTCTGCCTTTGTATGACCACACTGTACATGGGTCTGGACTCCGCATCTCTCAGTTCAGAAACAGTTGCAGGGCAGTGCACAGTCCTCTGCCAGTGACTACAATGGGAGCAAGTGGACATTTCTAGTCTCTATATCCCTTCATAACACAGCACTGAGAGCATTGGTTGCGGTATCATCTTTACACCCCTTGGTAAGGCCACACTGAGAATACTGTGCAAAGCTCAGGTGTCCACCTCCTCGATTCAATCACTCTAGCTTCACTAGATAAAGTTCTGGATGTCATTATACTTGATTTAGTGACACACTGAGTGTTAATTGTTTTGCAGTGGACATCACTGTACTATCCCTTTCTCTTTAATAGGTTTCTTCAAAGCTTGTGCATTTGAGAAAGGAATCTGCAAACGATCCCCTTGTCTTCAGCATGAAATCCCGGTAATGGGCATGTTTGTCATCGGAGGATACTGCTGCAAGAGAAAATCGATTTGAAGTAAAATGAATCTAAAGAGAACAACGTGAGACGGGCCAAGTGATTTCTGTAAATTGACTATGTTCTATTGTGTAGATCTAATGACACTTCACCTGCTGCTTTCTGAATTGTATCAATAAAATTCGTTGCATTGTCTGTTGTCCATACCCTAGTGTTTT
>NW_025190429.1:1988-3375 GCF_004010195.1 Chiloscyllium plagiosum
AAGATGAAATGTTGCCTTCACTGAGAAAACAGTTCTGTTGTTGGATGTAGACATTGTGCCAAATACAGCAGAAACTGGACAGATCGTGAAGCTAAAATCTGGGCATCCATGTTGCTTCAATGGAGCTTAATACATTAACAATCTCTTAAATCATGGCAGGGCATTTGCCTCATGCATAATTATCTCGCAGCATCCCCTGAAAGACCTCTGACAATTCCTCTCACCTTGGCTTGTGAGGAAATCTCCAGAGAGGTTTGGAGAATCTCTGTAGCTCATCATGCACATGGGACACTGTTGTTTCTGAGCTTCCATGGTGCTGGGAGCAGATTTTGTTTTTGAATGTGGCTGCGAAACATGCACTCTGTTTTCATAGAATCCTGAAACTGAGAAAACAGGTTTTCGACCCAATGGGTCCATTCCGAAATTCAGAAGAGTAACACACCTAGATGCAGTCCGCTGTCCTACAAACTTACATATCTCCTTGCTAATGCATCTACCCTACAAATCCTTGAGCTCTATGGAATATTTAGCAAGGCCAATTCACCTAACCTGCACATTTTTGATCTGTGGTAGGAAACCGCAAAACCCAAAGGAAACCCACGCAGACACTGGGAATTGAGTGCATGCAGGTGCTGCCAGAGCTGCTGAGTTGCTCCTGATATTTCCTATTCTATTTATCTCTGAGCCAGAGGGTTCTGTTTCAAATTCCACTCATTACAGAGGCTTGTGCCAACATGACCAGCTGATGAATAACCCTGTGCAATGGATGGAGCAATGGCAGTCTCCCCTCCCATAATCCAACGCGACCGTGAAAGACTTTTGTCTTTCAGCCCGTGTTGTGGTTCACAGGGAAGTGCGAAATTCCCTCGGGGGCTGGGATCGAACCAGCCTCTATTCCAAATGCAGAGTTTAATGGGCATAGGATTCTGGATTCCCCTTCCTCCTTCCATGCAAGTCAGGAGGGAGAGGTTTGATTTAGACTGCAGCTGAGATGGGAACATGTTTTTCACTCTCAACGCTGAAGTTATGTCCCCAATGTTGCACACAACACCGCGTATTACTCTTTATGCTTTTCTGTCCCCATTCCATCAGCCCTCCTGTCAAATATGTAAATCCCCAACAAGAGCCAACAGTCACCAATGACCAATGCCTGTACTCTGAAAACGCTGACCCCAGTGTGTTGCCCATCCAGATAAGAAAGACAATTTCCTTCCACATTCATTCGGTGAATGTGGCTGAGCCAAAACTCTACGTGTTCGGATGGATCTCCCTGTATTTACGAGTTTTAAAATTAGCTTGAAGCACTCATTTTGAGTTGCACTGTTCGATGTTGGGATGAACTACGGCTATAGGCTGTTCCATCAGATACCACATGCAGAGCTTGCCT
>NW_025190430.1:0-1573 GCF_004010195.1 Chiloscyllium plagiosum
CCTTCCTACCAAAGTACACTGCTCTGCATTGATTCCCATCTGCCTTACACCTGAACACCACTCCAACGTGTCACTGTCCTGTTAGAGTTCCACACTGTCCTCCATAGACTTTACAATTCTTCCAGGTTCGGTGCCATCTACAAACACTGAGATTGTCATAGCATCACAGTCCCCATGAAACAACTGAAATACTGCCCCACACACTAGTGTGAGCAAGTGAAATACTGATATATTCCCACGGACAGAGTCGAATAATGACATGCTGTCAATGGGGCAACAAAAATCCTGACACATACGAGACAGAGTAGATGAAATATTGACAAACCACAGAGCAAGAGAAATCCGGATAGGTTCCACTTATCTATATTCACCAGGCTCTAATATGATGAAGTTGAAAGCGTGTACTGTACCTTTAAGCGAGGGCGAATATTGTTCTGAACCGAGAGCTTACAAGCACCTGTGATATGAGAGGATGGCAGACCCAGAAACAATATATTGCTATAGACCTGGATTCGGGAAATAAGCAGTTAAGAGAAAGGGGGATCCCAGAGTTGTGAATACTTAATGTAAAATGTTCACTTTCAGAATTAAAAAATAAATTGATGTTTTTATTTAAACAGTGGGATTTGGTAGATCTGTCACTCATATTTTAACAGTTTACGAGGCTAATTGAGCATTTCTTTATGTTTAGTTTAAGTTACCAGATGAGCTTCACGCAGTGCCCTAACCATTCCCGTGTGTGTATCTGTGTCTCCGTGTGGGGCAGGTCTGGAAGTCTCTGTGGTCCTTAAAGTGATGCAATGCCACCCTCTGCTGTCCTCCACACGCCACTGCACAGGCATTAGCAGAGGGTGAAAACCAACAGGAATTCATTCAGAGAGGGGGAGGGAGAGGGCAGCTGCTCACAGCACCATCCAAACTGATGTCTTATCCATGGACTGATCTAAATGTCCTTTAAACACTGTAAGTGTCCCTGCTTTCACCACTTCCTCTGGAAGTTCATTCCACACACAAGCCAGCTTCTGTCTAAAATAATTACCTCTCATGACTTTTGTAAATCTTTTTCCTCGCATCTTAAAGTATCCCTCAGTTTTGAATCTCCAACTCTAGGGAAAAGACATCAGCCCTTCAGCTTATCTGTACCCCTCATGATTTTATATACCTCTGTAAAGTTACCCCTTAATCTCATCCTCTGCAGTGAAAAAAGTCCCAGCATACCCATCCTCTCCTTATAGCTCACTCCCACCATTCCCAACAACATCCAGGTTAATTTGTTCGGAACCCTCTCCAGCTTAATTATATCAAGGTCAATAATATCAAAGTGAATAGTTAAGGTGTTTTCTAAGGATAGGAGAATCCAAAACTAGAGGACATAGGCTTAAGTTTAGATTACTTACAGTGTGCAAACAGGCCCGTCGGCCCAACAAGTCCACACCGACCCGCCGAAGCGCAACCCACCCATTCCCCTACATTTACCCGTACGGGCAATTTAGCATGGCCAATTCACCTGACCTGCACATCTTTGGACTGTGGGAGGAAACCGGAGCACCCGGAGGAAACCCACGCAGACACG
>NW_025190430.1:2436-3375 GCF_004010195.1 Chiloscyllium plagiosum
TGCCTCTGAGCCAGAACTCAGGATTTGATTCCAATTCCTGTACTTGTGTGGTAGCGTTCTTAGCTCTGGACTAGAAGGCCTGGATGTAAGTCCTACCTGTTGCAGAGGTATGTCACAGCATGTCAGAACAGGCTGATGAGCAAACACACAGGAGAATACTGTTACAGCTTTATGGGTATTTCTAGTGTCCCTACCTCCGGGCACAAAGATCTGGGTGTAAAGCCTACAGAGGTGTCTCATGATACATCTGAACAAACTGATTAAATTGGATTTAGAATTGTGACTTGATGAAGAAAGAAGAGGTGTCAGTATTGCATTTCAGAATTTAGGCCCAGGATGACTGAAAGTACCGTTATTCGTGTTGATTGGAGTCACATTTCGCAGCAGTAAAGATTTATAAAATCAGAACGGTCCTGGATAGGGTGAGTAGTCAGGGTTTTTCCCCAGTTTTGGAGCGTCCAAAACCAGAGGGCATTGTTTGAAAGTGAGAGGGGAAAAGTTTTGATGAGGCCTAAAGGGCACCTTTTCACGCAGAGGGTGGTGTGTGTATGGAATGAGCTGCCAGGGCAAGTGGTGGAGGCTGGTACAACTGCAGCATGTAAAAGGTATCTGGGTACTGACAGGCCTGCCGAGCTTTACCAGCAATTTCTGTATTTGTTAAAAAATGCATTCATTTTAACACAGGTATTCTGAATACGTTAAATATTTTATTTTTTTAATGACGCAGGGCCATTGTAAACATATTTCAAATCGGCCGAGACCATTTTCTGCTAAGGATATGGCTCTGTGTATGACAGCAGCAATGATGCACCTGCATGGAACAGGGAATGTGATGGAGACATAGTTTGACAATGTACAAGGAGACCGCACATGGTCCAGTTTGGGAAAGGATGATATTATTTTTTTATTCAACTCAGAGAGGGAGAAAATGCTATCTTC
>NW_025190431.1:0-3375 GCF_004010195.1 Chiloscyllium plagiosum
CACTGTGCTCTCTGAAGGAGTGTTTCTGAACCCCGTCACTGTGCTCTCAGAAGGAGTGTTTCTGTCCCCAGTCTCTGTGCTCTCTGAAGGAGTGTTTCTGTAACCTGTCACTGTGCTCTCTGAAGTGGTGTTTTTGTATCCAGTCACTGTGGACTCTGAAGGAGTGTTTCTCTGCCCAGTCACTGTGCTCTCTGAAAGAGTGTTTCTGTACCCAGTCACTATGCGCTCTGAAGGAGTGTGTCTGTAACCTGTCACTGTGCTCTCTGAAGTGGTGTTTTTGTACCCAGTCACTGTGGACTCTGAAGGAGTGTTTCTGTACCCAGTCACTGTGCTCTCTGAAAGAGTGTTTCTGTACCCAGTCACTATGCGCTCTGAAGGAGTGTGTCTGTAACCTGTCACTGTGTTGTCTGAAGTTGTATTTTTGTACCCAGTCACTGTGCTCTATGAAGGAGTGTTCCTGTACCCAATTACTGTGCTCTCTGAAGTTTGTTTTGTACCCAGGCACTGTGGTCTCTGAAGGAGTGTTTCTGTACGCAATTACTGTGCTCTGTGAAGTTGTTTTTTGTGTGCCCTGTCAATGTGGTCTCTGAAGGAGTGTTTCTGTGCCCAGTCACTGTGCTCTGTGAAGGAGTATTTCTGTACCCAGTCTCTGTGCTCTCTGAAGGAGTGTTTCTGTACCCAGTCACTGTGCTCCCTGAATGAGTGTTTCTGTACAAAGTCACTGTGCTCTCTGAAGGAGTGTTTCTGTACCCAGTCACTGTGCTCCCAGAAGGAGTGTTTCTGTACCCAGTCACTGTGCTCACTGAGGTAGTGTTTCTGTACCAAGGCACTGTGCTCTCTGAAGGTGTGTTTCTGTACCCAGTCACTGTGCTCTCTGAAGTTGTGTTTTTGTACCCAGTCACTCTGCTTCCTGAAGGAGTGTTTCTGTACGCAGTCACTGTGCTCTCTGAAGTTGTGTTTTTATACCCAGTCACTGTGCTCCCTGAAGGAGTGTTTTTGTACCCACTCACTGGCTCTCCTGAAAGAGGGTTTCTGTACCCAGTCACTGTGCTCCCTAATGTAGTATTTCTGTACCCAGTCACTGTGCTCTCTGAAGGAGTGTTTCTGTATCCAGTCACTGAGCCGCTTGAAGGAGTGTTTCTGTACCCAGTCACTGTGCTCTCTGAAGGAGTGTTTCTGTACCCAGTCACTGTGCTCCCTGTGGGATTGTTTCTGTACACAGTCACTGTGCTCCCTGATGTAGTATTTCTGTACTCAGTCACTGTGCTCTCTGAAGGAGTGTTTCTGTAACCTGTCACTGTGCTCTCTGAAGTGGTGTTTTTGTACCAAGTCACTGTGGACTCTGAAGGAGTGTTTCTCTGCCCAGTCACTGTGCTCTCTGAAGGAGTGTTTCTGTAACCTGTCACTGTGTTGTCTGAAGGAGTGTTTCTGTACCAAATTACTGTGCTCTCTGAATTTTTTTTCGTACCCATTCACTGTGGTCTCTGAAGGAGTGTTTCTATATCCAATTACTGTGCTCTCTGAAGTTGTTTTTTTTGGACCCAGTCACTGTGGTCTCTGAAGGAGTGTTTCTGTGTCCAGTCACTGTGCTCTGTGAAGGGGTGTTTCTGTACCCAGTCTCTGTGCTCTCTGAAGGTGTGTTTCTGTACCCAGTCACTGTGCTCCCTGAATGAGTGTTTCTGTACAAGGTCACTGTGCTCTCTGAATGAGTGTTTCTGTATCCAGTCACTGTGCTCTCTGAAGGAGTGTTGCTGTACCCAGTCACTGTGGTCCCTGAAGGAGTGTTTCTGTACCCACTTACTGTGCTCTCTGAAGTTGTTTTTTTTGTACCCATGCACTGTGGTCTCTGAAGGAGTGTTTCTGTGCCCAGTCACTGTGCTCCCTGAAGGAGTGTTGCTGTACCCAGTCACTGTGCTCACTGAGGGAGTGTTTCTGTACCCAGACACTGTGCTCGCAGAGGGGTGTTTCTGTACCCAGTCACTGTGCTCTCTGAAGTTGTGTTTTTGTACCCAGTCACTCTGCTTCCTGAAGGAGTGTTTCTGTACGCAGTCACTGTGCTCTCTGAAGTTGTGTTTTTGTACCCAGTCACTGTGCTCCCTGAAGGAGTGTTTTTGTACCCACTCACTGGCTCTCCTGAAAGAGCGTTTCTGTACCCAGTCACTGTGCTCTCTGAAGGAGTGTTTCTGTATCCAGTCACTGAGCCGCTTGAAGGAGTGTTTCTGTACCCAATCACTGTACTCTCTGAAGGATTGTTTCTGTACCCAGTCACTGGGCTCTCTGAAGGAGTGTTTCTGTACCCAATCACTGTGCTCCCAGTGGGATTGTTTCCGTACACAGTCACTGTGCTCCCTGATGTAGTATTTCTGTACCCAGTCACTGTGCTCTCTGAAGGAGTGTTTCTGTAACCTGTCACTGTGCTCTCTGAAGTGGTGTTTTTGTACCCAGTCACTGTGGACTCTGAAGGAGTGTTTCTCTGCCCAGTCACTGTGCTCTCTGAAGGAGTGTTACTGTAACCTGTCACTGTGTTGTCTGAAGTTGTGTTTTTGTACCCAGTCACTGTGCTCCCTGAAGGAGTGTTTCTGTACCCAATTACTGAGCTCTCTGAAGTTTTTTATGTCCCCATTCACTGTGGTCTCTGAAGGAGTGTTTCTGTACCCAATTACTGTGCTCCCTTTAGTTTTTTTTGTACACAGTCACTGTGGTCTCTGAAGGTGTGTTTCTGTACGCAGTCAATGTGCTCCCTGAATGAGTGTTTCTGTGCAAAGTCACTGTGCTCTCTGAATGAGTGTTTCTGTACCCAGTCACTGTGCTCTCTGAAGGAGTGTTGCTGTACCCAGTCACTGTGCTCACTGAGGGAGTGTTTCTGTACACAGGCACTGTGCTCTCTGAAGGTGTGTTTCTGTACCCAGTCACTGTGCTCTCTGAAGGAGTATTTCTGTACCCAGTCACTGTGCTCTCTGAAGGAGTATTTCTGTACCTAGTCTCTGTGCTCTCTGAAGGAGTGTTTCTGTACACAGGCACTGTGCTCTCTGAAGGTGTGTTTCTGTACCCAGTCACTGTGCTCTCTGAAGGAGTATTTCTGTACCCAGTCACTGTGCCCTCTGAAGGAGTGTTTCTGTACCCACTCACTGGCTCTCCTGAAAGAGTGTTTCTGTACCCAGTCACTGTGCTCCCTGATGTAGTATTCTGTACCCAGTCACTGTGCTCTCTGAAGGAGTGTTTCTGTATCCAGTCACTGTGCTCCCTGAAGGAGTGTTTCTGCAATCTGTCACTGTGCTCACTGAAGTTGTGTTTTTGTACCCAGTCACTGTGCTCTCTGAAGGAGTGTGTCTGTGCCCAATAACTGTGCTCTCAGAAGGAGTGTTTCTGTACCCA
>NW_025190432.1:0-3375 GCF_004010195.1 Chiloscyllium plagiosum
CTCACAGACATGCATTCTCTGCCGCACGCATTCTCTCAGGGACACAAGCATTCTCTCTCAGAATGATAATAATAATCCAGTGGCCTAAGGATAGTCAATACTGTGTGCGAATAAGGCTGTAGCCTGTGAATGGTCAATACTGTTGTGAATAATCTTGTGGCCGGAGGATGGTTAATACAATGTGTGAATAATCTTGTGGTCTGATGATGGTCAATACTGTGTGTGAATAACCCTTGGCCTGAGGATGGTCAATACTGTGTGTGAGCAATCCTGTCGCCTGAGGGTGGTCAAAACTATGTGCGATTAATCCTGTTGACTGGGGCTGTTCAATGCTCTGTGTGAATAATCCTGTGGTCTGTTAACAGTCTATGCTGTGTGTGAATAATGCTGTGAACTGTGAATGGTGAATACTGTGTGCGAATAATCCTGCGGCGTGAGGCTGGTCAATATTATTTGTGAACAATCCTGTGGCCTGAGGATGGCCAACACTCTCTGGGAGTTATCCCGTGGCCTGAAGATGGTCGGTTCTGTATGTGAATAATCCTTTGGTCTGAGGAAGGTCAAAACTGTGTGTGAATAATCCTGTGCGCGGTGAATGCTGAATACTGTGTGTGAAGAACCCTTGGATGGTCATCACTGTGTGTGAACAATACTGTGGCCTGAGGTTAGTGAATACTGTCTGTGAATAATCCTGCAGCCTGAGGGTGATCAATACACTGTGTGAACAATCCTGTAGCCTGAGAGTGGTCAAAACTGTGTATGAATGAAACTGAGACCTGTAAATGGTCAATACTGTGTTTGAGTAATCCTGTGACCTGAGAATGTTTAATTTTTTTTGAGTATCCCTGTGTACTGAGGATGGTCAATAATGTGTGTAAATAATCCTGGGAACTATGAATGCTCAATACTGTTTATGAATACACCTGTGGCCTGAGGTTGGTCAATACTGTGAGTTAATAATCCTGTGGCTGGAGGCTGGTCAATAATGTGTGAAAATAATCCTGTGGCCTGCGGACTGTCAATACTGTGTGTGAATAATCCTGTGACATTAGGGTGGTCTATACTGTGTGTGAATAATTCTTTGCGTGAGGATGGTCAATATTGCGTGTGAATAATCCTGTTGCTTGAGGATGTTCAGTAATGTGTAGGAATAATCCTGTGAACGGTCAATACTGTTTGTGAATTATCCTTGGACAGTGAATGGTCAATACCACGTGTGAATAATCCTCTGGCCTGTGAATCATCAATACTGTGTGTGAATAACTCTTGGCCTGAGGATGGTCAATACTGTGTGTGAACAATCCTGTGGCCTGAGGATGATCAAAACTATGTGATTAATCCTGTTGCTTGTGGTTGTTCAATACTGTGGATGAAAAATCCTGTGGCCTGTGAATGGTCATTTCTGTTTGTTAATAATACTGTGGCCTGAGGATGGTCAATACTGTGTGTGAATAATCCTGTGCACTGTGTCTGCTCAATACTCTGTATGAATAAACCTGTGGCCTGAGAGTAGTCAATAAAGTGTAGGAATAATCCAGTGGCCTAAGGATCGTCAATACTGTGTGTGAATAAGGCTGTAGCCTGTGAATGGTCAATACTGTGTGTTAATAATCTGTGGCCTGTGGATGGTCAATACTGTGAGTGAATAATCTTGTGGCCGGAGGATGGTTAATACAGTGTGTGAATAATCTTCAGGTTGAGGTCTGATAATGGTCAATACCGTGAATAATCCCGTGCTCTGAGGATATTCAATATTGTGTGTGAATAAACCTGTGGCCTGTGATGGTCAATGCTGTGTGTGAATTATCCTTGGACAGTGAATGGTCAATACCACGTGTGAATAATCCTCTGGCCTGTGAATCGTCAATACTGTGTGTGAATAACCCTTGGCCTGAGGGTGGTCAAAACTGTGTGCGAATAATCCTGTGGCCTGTGAACCGTCAATACTGTTTGTTAGTAATAGTGTGGCCTGTGGATGGACTATACAAAGGGTTGAATAATCCTGTGCACTGTGAATGCTCAATACTGTGTGTGAATAGTCCTGTGGCCTGAACATGGTCAATACTATATGTGAATAATCCTGTGCATCGTGAATGCTCAATAATGTGTGTGAATAATACTGTGGATTGTGGATGGACAATACTGCGTGTGAATAATCCTGTTGCCTGAGGATAGTGAGTCCTGTCTGTGAATAATCCTGTGACCTGTAAGTGGTCAAAAAGTGTGTCCATTAATCGTCTGGCCGGAGGATGATCAATACTATGTGTGATTAATCCTGTGGCGTGTGAATCATTAGTTCTGTGTGTGAATAACCCTTGGCCTGAGGATGATCAAAACTGTGAGTGAGTAATCCTGTGGCCTAAGAATGATCAATACAATGTGTGATTAATCCTGTTGCCTGAGGTTGTTCAATCCTGCGTGAGAATAATCCTGTTACCTGTGAATGGTCAATGCTTGTGTGAATAATCTTGTGGGCTGTGAATGGTCATTACTGTGAGTGAATAATCCTGTGGTCTTCGGATGGTCAATACTCTATGTGAGTAATCCTATGGACTGAGGATGGTCAACACGGTGTGCAATTAATCCTTTGGACTGTCAATGGTCAACACTTTGTGTGAATAATCCTGTGGCTTGAGGATGGTCAATATTGTCTGTGAATAATCGTCTGGACTGATGATGGTCAATGATGTGTATGAATAATCCTGTAGCCTTTGAATCGTCAATGCTGTGTGGGAATAAACCTTTGCCTAAGGATAGTCAATACGGAGTGTGAATAATTCTGTGCACTGTGACCGCTCAATACTCTGCGTGAAGAAACATGCGGCCTGAGTGTAGTCAATACTGTATGGGAATAATCCAGTGGCCTGAGGATAGTCAATTCTGTGCGGGAATAAGGCTGTGGCCATTGAATGGTCACTACTGTGTGTTAATAATCTGTGGCCTGTGCATAGTCAATACTGTTTGTTAATAATACTACGTCCTGTGAATGGTCAATACTGTGTGTGAATAATCCTGTGGTCTGAGGGTAGTCAATACTGTGTGTGGGTAATCCTGTGACCTGTAAATGCTCAAGACAGTGTGTTCAAAAATCCTGTGGCCATACGCTGGTCAATGCTGTGTGTGAGAAATCCTGTGACCCGACGATGGTTAATACTGTGTGTGCATAATCCTGTGGCCTGATAATGATCAATACTGTGTGTGAATAAACCTGTTGCTTGAGGATTTTCAATAATGTGTGTGACTAATTCGGTGGCCTGATGATGGTCAATGCTGTGTGATAATAAGCCTGTGGCCTGAAAATAGTCAAATACTGTGTGGGAATAATCCTGTGCCTTGAGGATTTTCAAAACTGTGTGTGAATAATCCTGTGGCCTG
>NW_025190433.1:0-3375 GCF_004010195.1 Chiloscyllium plagiosum
ACAGAGAGAGAAAGAGACACAGAGAGAGAGAGAGTGTGGGACACACAAGGACAGAGAGAAAGCGAGAGAGACAGAGAGAGAGGAACAGAGAGAAAGAGACACAGAGAAAGAGAGTGACAGAGAGAGACACACACAGACAGACAGTCAGACAGGGACAGAGACAGAGATTAATTCTGGGAATCACACATACAGCAGGAAAATCCCAATAAATCCTCAGCAAATATCCCCCTCTCCATTCCCATCCCTGTGTGTGTGTGTCAGGAATCGACCTACAGTCAGGCTCTGAGACGCTAATGTGGGAGTAATCTTTAATATTTTCAAACTGCACTGACACAACTAATAAGGCTTCAAAAAAAAAAAGAGTTGTAGCAACTGGGAAAGATGACAATTTGTTGTCCCAGCATTAACATCTCATTAGGCAGCAAGATCCCACAAGGCTCCTGTCCTGGGAATTAACATGTCAATCAGACAGAGCCCTCCCCAGGGAGCAGACTGACAGACGATGCGATGTGTCAGAGAGGGCAGGGGTGGGCTCCACTAACCCCTCACTCAGAATAAATGTGCGCAAAGAATTGGTCAGATTCATTCTCAAACCCTGTTCTCTCTCTGTATGGGGAGTGAGCAGCTCTCCCTGTCTGGCTGTGACTGTGTGACAGTGTGTGTGTGTGTGTGTGTGTGTTTAATAATGTTTTCAACCTCTGGTTAATTGCTTTCTTATGATTTGTTTGTATTTGGATATTGCTGTGAGGTTATGAAATGCATTGGTGATGGGGGAAGGGAGTTGGTGGGATTGTGTTTACACCTGGATATTGCTGTGTAATTTTTGCATCACACTGCTCTCACTCCCCCGGACCCCCACCAACTCATCTCTTCTCTCTTTTTGAAGCCTGGGGTTAAAGTAACTGGGGCATTGGTGACACAAACAGGTGAAACCCCCAGGATCTGGGAGCCGGGACTCCCTCAGGAGGGAATTGCAACCCAAAATATCTGACCCTCCGGAAAGAATTATCACGCTATCAGAGGAAAGTGGATCACAGAGAGGGCAGGATGATCGAATTCGACACGGAGAGAAAGAGAGTGAGAGAAAGAAATGCAAAATGGTGAGAGCAAGAGAAACAGGAGAGAGAGAGAGAGAGGCAGTGTGAGATTGTGAAATAGCTGCAATATTTGATTCTCGGGTGACAGGAAGTAATTAAACAGGAAATAAAAATGATGATCAGATTATCGAGCTTCTGCAGCACTGTAACTTGTGGGATCTTGCTGTGCGTCAATTGCTCTAATGCCATCGTTGCAGGCAGTGAGTGGTTTTAATCAGCTAAACCGTCATTTCAAAAACTTTTCTACATGAAAACTTGACTCATCACCCGACGTGTTTGTGTTTGGATGTTGCTGAGAAATTGTCTGCCTCACTGAGAGGGGAAAAAAGGAATCTTGATGTGCTATCTCCCTGTGAAAGATTTTGCTGCTCAGCCTTCCCATTAATGCTGCCTCTTTCCTCCCAAAGGGATCTTCCTGGCCACTTATGGATTTGAAAAGAGTGTGTTTGGGAGCAGGAAACCTTCAAACAAGAGCTTTCTACAGAGGGCGGACACAGTCCTGAGGCCTGTCTGACAGGTTGCAGCCTGTTGGGCCCAGGTGAGTTTTGTCTGTGTATTACCCCGAGGTTTAATCTCCTCTCTCTGAGGAGGGAGGCTGGCATTTACAGGGACCTCTTGTTAACCGGGTCCTGTCGGATTGCGGCCTTGTCATTTTTGAACAGGTTTGAAGCCTGGGGCTAAGGTAACTGGGGCCTTGGGATTTGACACAAATACGTCAACCCTTGACCAGCATCACCCACGATGTGTGTGTGGTTAGATTGCTGCTTGTGGGATCTTGCTGTGCGTGCTTATTAATGTTTCAAATTGATTTTGTTTTTATTTCTCAGTGTGTTTCCCCACCCCCTGCTCCCGCAACCCAGGGGGTGAGGAGGACATTGGATCCAGGAGTTGATGCTCGGGAGGAGGCAGAGACAGAAAGAATTAAATTACTTCTGTCGCGAGGAATCATCAGACAGAGAGAGAGAGAGAATAATCAGAAACTGTCCTGTCTCCTTGTCGTTCATTTACACACACACACACACACACACACCACACACACACACAAACAAACACACACACACAAACAAACACACACACACACACACATACACATGCGTGGGGAAAAGAATGGTGGGGTTCAAGCCATCTCTGGGATTTTTACCACAAGGGGTTGTGTTCTTGTCTGGACTGGGGGAGCCGAAGGGGGGAAAAGATGGAGGGGCAGCTGCTGCACAGTCTGATCCCACAGATGTCACTGCCTCCATCTCTCACTCCAGCTCCAGGGACAGAGAGAGGGGTGGCCGGAGAATAGGGGTGTGAAGAGGGTGGGAGACTGAGAGAGACAGAGAGTAGTGAAAGAGACCGCTGACTGTCCCAGTGGAAGGTTCGTTGGTTTAAAATGGATTTGAGACCTGGGGTTAAAGGAACCGGGGCCTTGAGATTGTGACACAAACTGCTTACACCCCCAGGGTCTGGGAGGAAGGACTCCCAGAGGAGGGAATTAAAACCTTAACATGACAAACTCTCTTCAAAGCCCCATTCTAATGTCAGAGACATGTGCATAGGCCAGGGGGGAAAATGTGAGAAATCTGAGAGACAGAGAGAAAGATCTTCGAGATGGAGACAGCGAGAGGGGGGAACACAGAGGACGAGATTTCAGAGATAGAAGAGGAGAGGGGATGAACAGAGACATCTCGGAGATGGAGAGAGTAAGAGGGGGAACAGAGAGAGGGAGGGAAGAGAGATCAGAGATGGGGACAGCGAGAGGGTGGAACAGAGAGAGAGAGAGAGAGAGAGAGAGAGAACAGAGAGAGATCTCAGATGGAGAGAGCACAAGACGGGGATCAGAGAGTGCAGGGCACAGAGAAGGAAGGGAGAAATGTTTGGAATTTGTTCAACAGGAGGATTGCTCCCTCTTGTCCAGGAGACAGAATCAAACCCTAAACCAGCATCAGGGAAACACACGATCTGTCTGTGGTTACACTGCTGCTCGTGGGATCTTGCTGTGTGTGTTTCAAGCAAGCATCTGGTTAAAAACTCAATGGTGAGTTTTATATTCGATAATGGAGATGCCGATGTTGGACTGGGACAACACCAGGTTATAGTGCAACAGGATTCTCGAAAGCTAGTGTTGTGTGATGTTTAACGTTATATATCGACATATATATATAGACAGAGAGGGGAGGAGGGGCTTATGTGTTTTGGGGGGTGTTTATGTGAGGGTCCAGCTGTAGGTGGATGGAGAAAGAAAGCTGCATTAAAAAAAGATATTCTTTTTAACCCGTCATTCAATCCCGGG
>NW_025190434.1:0-1503 GCF_004010195.1 Chiloscyllium plagiosum
GCCAGCATCTCCAAATCGGGCTGCAATAGATTGGGTTGATAGGGCAGGGAAGGTTAGTGAGCCTATTGTCATATCAGGACAAATAGTGTTACACACCAAAACTACTCTAGTGTACTTACTGAATGCAAGGAGCGTAACGACCGTATCAGCCTCCAGAAAAAACAATGTGAGAAACTGGACTGTGACAAAAACATAAGTCGATACTCTAAACGATACTCTGCAGAAAACATACCATGATTCCTGATGAAGGCCTTATACCAGATCGTCGACTCTCCTGCTCTTAGGATGCTGCCTGACCTGCTATGTTTTTCCAGCACCACACGTTTCGACTCTGACTCTCCAGCAGCTGCATTCCTCACGTTTTTTGCAGAAATTGATCAAGATCGATCAGAGGAAATAGCCAAGTCTTGATGAAGAGACCTTCCTGAAACGTCGACTCTCCTGATCCTCTGACGCTGCTCGACGTGATGTGCTTTTCCAGCTCTCCATTTTATCGACATTCGACAACCCTGACTTGACCTTATTTGTGGATGGATGAAGGCGATTTATTCATGGACTGGTTGGGCTTTGTGAATGATGGAGTGGCGAAAGTAGTGTAGGGGAATTTAAAACGGGTTGTTTCAGCCGATATTGTGGAATATACAGCATTAACGGAAGCATTGAAAATACCGAAGAGGAAGACAGAGAGCTCTGTACAGACTGGCGTTATGCCTTTGTCGTGTCGCACGATTATACAAAGGCATAGAATAGATGACGATGTTTTAGCTCGGGGAGGATCCATAAACATAAAAATATAATGAGGAAATTAGTGAAGGCAGCATAATGACTTACAAAGACTATAGTCAGAAAAGTAGAGGCACACTGAAAATTGGAGGCAGAAGTGCAAAGAAGCAGCAGAGATGGCGAATCCAAGAAACATTGATGTGGCAGTGGTAGGAGTAGAAGTGATGAATTATCAAAATTGCAAGCAGAGACTAGTGCACAAGAAAAATTTAAATGGGAACAACATAGAGTGAAATAAAATGCTAAAGGAATTTGTAGGAAATGTATATTAGTCATCTCACTAAAATGCACACAGAACATACTCATAAATACTTATCAATTCGGCACATCCATAAGGACCCTCAACCACATTTACAGGTGCACCACAGAAGACTATCCGGGTGCACAGAAGACTATCTGGTCTGGTAGGCAACTGCTTTTCCCAGGACCATAACAATGGAAGGTTGTACCCACGGTCCAGACCATCACGGGAACCAATCTTCCATCCTTAGAATCCATTTGCACTCTCGTTGTTGCCGGTAGGCTGCCAACATGGTCAGGGACCATTCCCACCCTGGTAATGCTCTCCTGCAATCTCTTCCGTCAAGCAGAAGATGCAGAAATTTGAACGCATGCACCAGCAGGTACAAGATCAGCTTCCCTGCCATTGCTCGACTGATTAAGGATTCCCTAACTTCAAATAAATTTGATCTTGTTAATATTGACCTTGTTTCGCATATC
>NW_025190434.1:1612-3375 GCF_004010195.1 Chiloscyllium plagiosum
TTACAGGCTGGGCTGAGGCTTCTCTCACGAAGCATTGCAGTGCATTGTGGCAAAGACATTAGAGTACGAAAAAATCCAAAACACAATACGAAGATAAAATTTGAATAGTACACAAAGGATAGAGAAGGTAAGAATATTCTTATAAATCATAGCTATTCAGGATCTATTCGGTCTATATACGTGACAGTTATCCACGACGAAGACGTAAAGTCAAGCAAAATTAACATCATCCGACTACTTTGTCCCCTGTGTTTAATAGCCGGATCAGAAGACAACCTAACGATGAAGGCACAACAGGCCCTCCCTGTCTTTAAGTTAAAAGGTGTTGAGCAAATTGTTCGGTCCAGGGCAGCTCTCAGTTCTATTAACATGCATGCATGCACGTTTAATATCCAGATCAGTGAGAACGGCACTGAAAGGAATGACTAGAGAAGAGCAGCTGATAGTATGAATGACACCAATTAATTTACAAACTTCGGGGTTTTGTATGAACACGTCTCACGCCACCACAAATTAAGTCCCAACAATGGAAAGGCTTTATTGCAATGCACAGTTACCGGTATTACTGGGGAAAGGCATATTTGAGCGCAATGTACAACAGGCAGACCCGAGAGATGCGTGTTGAGGAAGTATATGGAAATCACGGGTGTGTGCACCTCCGGGATCCTTTGTGTCCCCATCCATGAGCAAACAGTAATAAATTATGATTGGGAAACGTGACAGTATGTGGTTATTACACAGACTCCGAGCCACTGGCTTTGAAATGAAAATTATGTTTCGCCCCTGTCCCTGTTTCCGTCTTGCCAACTCTCTCACCGACAACCCCCAGGGTAATAATGCGTCCTATCTTAACAGGAGGTGCAGTCATGGAATATCCTGTTAAATAAACGAGATATGTTTCATGATAATGTAGAATTTGAGACTGTCTCCATTCTGATTAATATTTCATGTATCGAGTTCCTGGAATATTGTTTAGATCATTTCAAGAAAATAGACAATAGACAATAGGTGCAGGAGTAGGCCATTTAACCCTTTGAGCCTGCACCGCCATTCAACATGATCACGGCTGATCATTCCTAATCTGTATCCTGTTCCTGCCTTATCTCCATAACCCTTGATTCCACAATCTTTGAGAGATCCATCCAACTCTTTCTTAAATGAATCCAGAGACTGGGTCTCCACTGCCCTCTGGGGCAAAGCAATCCACACAGCCACCACTCTCTGGGTGAAGAAGTTTCTCCTCATCTCTGTCCTAAATGGTCTACCAACGCAATAATGCGCCAAGCTGCTGTTGCCACGGGAGACACTGAATTCAGAGAATATGATACTTTAGTGGGACATGGAAGGAAATATTGAATGACATTGTGACAGGGATTAATACCGAGTTTTCTGTCGTCAACTCAGTGGAGACACGGAGGGTAAATGAAAATATATACAGGTTGAAACAGATCTGTGGAAACTAAGATGGAACAAGTCGGCCTGTGGAAGAAAGCAACGAATACACACCTAGATGGTGTCAGCAAGATTGAAGTACAGCTAATCAATTAATTTACAGAGAACTAAAATACACCAGATCCTTCAACAAGATGAAATTTGGCATGCTTTCAGACTTTGAATAATCAGCAAGCTAAAACCCAATTTGGATCAAATACAAAGAGATGAGGTACCGATTGAGTCAATGTTACTCAATTAGCGTAGAGGATTCGACTTAAGGTGAAATTAGACGATTTTACATGAAAGTGAGGCTCTATTCAGCAGTCCCC
>NW_025190435.1:0-3376 GCF_004010195.1 Chiloscyllium plagiosum
CTTTCATTTTCTCCAGTGAACACTGTCGAAAAACATTTGTTTAGTGCTTCCCCTACCTCCTCTAACTCCACACACAACTTCCCACTTTTATCCTTGTTTGGCACTAATTTAACTCTCTTTATTCTTTTATTCCTGACATACCTATGGAAAGCCTTAGGGTTAATCCTGCTTCTATGAGCCAACAACTTCTCATGTCTCCTACTGGCTCTTCTGAAAATTTTTTTTTTGGATTTCTTGACTTCCTTGTAAACCTCAAGCGCTCTAACCTTTTCTCATATTTTGTTCGAACATAAGCCTTCTTCTTCTTCTTCTTGACCGAGGATTCTATTCCCTCAGTAAACCATGGCTCACGCGTTCTATATCTTCCTCCCCGCATGACAGGCTCAAAATTATCTAGTCCACACAGGAGCTTTTCCTTGAATAAGCTCCACATTTTTAATGTGCTTATCCCCTGCAATTTCCTTCCCCATTCTACCCTTCCTAAATCTTTCCTAATTGTATCGTAATTTCCCTTCGCACAGCTGTAACTCTTGCTCGGTGGGATACACCTATCCCTTTCCATCACTAATGTAAACCTGACAAAATTGTGATAGCTTTCTCCAAAGTGCTCACCTACTTTCAAATCTAACACCTGGCCAGGCTCGTTACCCAGTGCTAAATCTAAAGTGACTTTGCCCCTTGTAGGCCTTTCTCCATACTGTGTCAGGAAGCCCTCCTGCACACACTGGAAAAAAGCTGACCCATCTATAGTACTCATATAGTAGTGATCCCTGTCAATATTTTGATAGCTGAAGTCTCCCATGACAACTACACAATGACATCCAAATCATTGATACAAATGACAAAACGTATTGGATCCAACACCTGTTTGTCTCTGTGTTACCTATTTTTAGCTGTTGTCCTCGGTTGTGAATCAATAAATAACAGTTCCAGGATTGCACTATCCTGTACCATTTTCCAGACTTTTAAAAAAGATTTCATGTCTGAACACTTGCAACAATCGAACAACTTCACTGTCAGGTCTCAAGAGTGGAGCAGGTCAGAAGGATGGAAAATCCTCCAATAGGGTGGACTCCTGTGTGGGTGAGGAGAGAAATGACATTTCTCTGAAGCCACAGCTCGAAAATCTTCATCAAATCTCATTTCTATTAATTCATGTGACTTGGGTGGTGCTTGCCTGCCTGGTATTTTTCTCCCGTCTCTCGTTGCCCCTCTTGAGAAGGTGAGGTGGAGGTTGGCGAGAGCTGTTCCTTGAACCTCTGCAGACTGTGTCGTGTAGGCAGACCCACAATAAACAATGAAGGAGGGGATTCCAGAATATTGACTCGGCGACACTGAAGGAATGGTTGAAATCAGTGATACGTCAGTCCTCTTCAATGATGAAAATAAGTTGAGGAATTCACTGAGTTCGAAGGAGCACACAGCATGCTCCGGGTGTGACACTTCAACGCTCGTCACATAAAGAATCTCCGTAGAAAAAAAAACTGACGGAACAGGCTGAGAGATAAAAAGCAGAGCAGTTAGACGACAGAAAGTGATTAGTGGGTCATCAAATGGAAGCATCTTAAACGAACTGCTTCTGAACAAACCTACCTGTCACAGATGGATCTGTCTGCAATGGTATTTCTGGGAGAGTCCAGCGCATAGGCATGACAGAAGTAAATTCCCACCCATCATAAAGATGCCTTCTTAGAGTTATGTGGCACTACTACTGGCAAAGTGGGACATACCTATCAAGAATCCAGTCACTAAAACTGAACATCCATGAGACAACAGTGGGCCATCATCACCAGCAATACTGTAGCCAACCACTAACACCTAGCTGAGAAATATGGATGATTTCCTCCTATTAGAGGGTGCATCTGGAATTCTTCGCTTCAGTTGCTGTCAAAGTTTGGTTATCATGTGCATTCGTAAAGGCTTTCTCTTTAATGAGCAAGTGATTCAAGAGTCACGGGAAAAATGTGGGAAAGTAAAACTGAGGATTATTAGTTCAGTCACGATTTTTGTTTGACAGAGCAGAGTTATTTGGTTGAATCGTCTTCTTGTCCCACGTCTTATTGTCTTGTGTTGGAAAATAATGTTTATGCGGTGATGTGCGATCTGCTGCTTAGTGTTTGGACTGTTCATTGACAGGAAGATTATGAAAACTGTCGACCGGCTAATCATTTGTCGAGGCAGAGGATGACGCGTGTGTAGAATGAGCGACCAGAGGAAGCGGTAAAGGCTGGTAAAATTACTGCCTTTAAAGCCAAATGCATGGGGACATTAATAGGAAGGGTTTAGAGGGATATGTGCCAAATGTTGACAATTCGACGTAGATTTATTTCGGAAATCTTGTCGGCATGGATGAAGGGTGTTTTTCCATGTTGTAAATCTAGATGACTATAGCAGATCTACCAAGAAATCAACGTGTAAAGGACCAGAACAATATGATAAAGATTACAGTAATGTCAGGGTCAAGTATTCTTATACAATTCTAGAAAGATCAAATTCATGAAGAAAGAGTTTCTGTTAGACTGGGCTGCGCTTGTCCGCAGAATGTCTTTGTGCTCTTAATCCCCTTGGCTGCACGATGGTGTTCTGACTCTCCCCAGGGTTCTGTACCTGCCAGTGTTACTTGTGCTCTCATCATTGTTGTCTTTCAAAACGTGACTGGGAGAGGTTTTCGCAACTAAATGGGCCAGTTCGTAAGTGGGATGCCTTTGAAGATTAGATGAAAAGAGCCCAGAGACAGGATGTACTTGTCAGAATGAATGGCAAGTCTGGTAGGTGGAAGGAATGTTGGAACACAAGAGAAATTGAGGCTCTGGTCAAGAAAGAATTGAGGCTTTAGTCAATTACAGACAGCTGAGATTGAGTGAATCCGAAAGGAGTATAACGGAAATCGTAGGATTTCAGGTGGAAAGTCAGGAGGCAAAAAGGGGACATGAGGTTACTTTGCTGAATATGGTTAAGGAAAATCCAAAGATACTCCACAAACACTTTTAGGACAAAAGAGTGACGAGGGAGAGAAGAGCCGTCTCCCCCCAATATCCGCATTCCCCTAAAAAGTCATCCAGGCCATGTGGAATGTGTGGAACTGAGAGAGTCAGGCGCCATTCATAAACAAGTGTTCCACATCAGTATTGACTGTTAAAAAGGAAATGAAAACAAAATAACTTGGAGAAATGTATAGTCGTATGCTAAAAAGTGTCCATATTACTGAGGAGGAGGTGCTGGGCATCTTAAAACACAGAAAGGTGGATAAAGACCAAGGAAGTTATCAGATGAAAGCCAGCACTTTGTGGGAAGCTAGAGAAATGATTGGTGTACCCCTTGCTGAGACATATGTAACATCAATCGTTGGAAGACTGGAGATTGGCTAACATTATGT
>NW_025190436.1:0-3376 GCF_004010195.1 Chiloscyllium plagiosum
CAGCGCACTAAGTGTGGAGCCTGAAACAACTCTCCTGCCTGGAAAAAAGAATTCACGGCGGGGTTGTACACGTGTGTGTGTGTGTGTGTGTGTGTGTGTGTGCAGCTGAAGCTTCGGCCATGGAGAAACCCGAGGCAACACTCCCCGTTGAGAAACCATGGAAGTGTGGCAACTGCGGGAAGGGCTTCCGTGTCCCATCTGTCCTGGCGGCTCATCAGTGCAATCACACTGGGAAGAGGCCGTTCTCCTGCCCCTAGCGGGCAAAGGGCTTTACTTGCTCCTGTGTTCTGCTGGCCCACCAGCATACACAGACTGGTGAGAGGACGTTTTACTGCTCCGTGTGCGGGAAAGGGTTCACTTGTGTGGACAACCTCCAGACCCACCAGCGAATCCATGCAGGGGAGAGGCTTTTCAGTTGCCACGAGTGCGGGAAAGCCTTTAGCAATTCCTCCGACCTGCTGAAGCACCGTGAGTCCACACGGGGGAGAGGCCATTCAGCTGCCCAGAGTGCGGGAAGGCCTTCAGCGACTCCTCCAATCTACTGAGGCACCAACGGGTCCACACGGGGGAGAGGCCCTTCTGCTGCCCAGAGTGCGGGAAGGCCTTCAGCAATTCCTCCAACCTGCTGACCCATCAGCAGGTCCACACGGGGGAGAGGCCCTTCAACTGCCCAGAGTGCGGGAAGGCCTTCAGTAAATCCTCCAACCTGCTGGCCCATCAGCGGGTCCACACGGGGGAGAGGCCTTTCGCCTGCTCTTAGTGTGGTAAGGCCTTCAGCAATTCCTCTGACCTGTTGTCCCACCGGCGGGTCCACACCAGGGAAAGGCCATTCAGCTGCCCGACTCACCCCCACCAAGCCCACCTACGTGGCTCAGGGGTGGTATGGTGACTCAGTGGTTAGCACCACTGCCTCACGATGCTGACCTGGGTTCAATTCCACCCTCAGGGTGACAGTCTGTGTGTATCTTTCACGATGTCCCCCTCCCACGTCTCTATGGGTTTCTTCTGTGTGCTCCGGTTTCCTTCCCCTGGTCTAAAGGTGTGCAGGTTAGGATGGATTGGCCCATCTAAATTGTCCCATAGTGTTCAGGGATATGTAGGTGTGGTGCATTAGTCAGGGGTAAATGTAGAGGAATAGGAATAGGGGAATGGGTCTGGCTGGGTTACTCTGCGGAGGGCCAGTGTGGACTTGTTGGGCTAAAGGACCTGTTTCCATACTGTTGGGAATCTAATCTGAAAAAAAAGAATTCCTCCAAGCGATACTGATAAAATATGCCAAGTTGGACAAAGTATCCTGTCAAGTTTGAGACAAACCCAGAGTTGAAGAAGTCGGAAGTCACACAACACCATGTTACAGTGCAACAAGTTTATTTGAAATCACAAACTTTTGGAGCATTGCTCTTTCATGAGTGCTGCTCCTTCATCACTTCATTTGGTGCCATGTGACTTCTGACCTTGTCCACCCCAATTCAATACCAGCACCTCCGCATCAGAGTTGATGAATGAGATTGGAGTTTATTCGGCCTGATTTAGTGAGATGTACATTTGGAAACTCAAAACTGTCGGACCGACAAAGAGACACGAATCATAGAGTCCCACAGCAGGAGACAGGCCCTTCGGCCCAACATGGTCCATGCCGACCAAACTGTCCATCAACACTAAGCCCATTTCCCTGCATTTGGCCCATTTCCTCCCATACCTTTCCTATCCACTTATTTGTCCAAATGCCTTTTAAATATTGTTAATATACCCACCTCAACCACTTCCGCTGGCATTTCATTCCATATGTGTACCACCGTCTGCATAAAAAAAACTTGCCCTTCACATTCCCTTTTATTCTTTTTCCTCTAACCTTAAACTGATGCCCTCTAGCTCTCACTTCCCCAACCCCGGGGTAAACGTCTGAGTGCATTCACCCTCTCCATGCCTCTCACGATCACTTCACTTCTCTAAGGGCCCCTCTCCGTCTCTAATGCTCTAAATAAAAATATCTTAGCTTGTCCAACCTCTCCCTTTTACACAGACCCTTGAGTCCTGGCAACATCCTTGTATATGTCTTCAGCGCTCTTCCAAGTTTAATAGCATATTTGTTATAGACACTGCCCTGTCTACCTGTTTTGTTGGAAATATAGGACCTAATCCAAACTGGATAATCTGGCTGATGGGGCAGGAAACCACTTCCTTTCTTAAGAGAGAAGTCTCCTGGAGAGAACTGGCTGGCTGACTGATCTACTGACCCTCACAGTGCCCCACTGCCCTCAGTTATCTGGAGGGAGTCCACACATTTGCCTAAAGTGATGCTTGAAACCTTTATCATCTTTGGGATGTATCCCCATTCATTCCGTGCTATGGAGTCATGCAGCCTGGAAACAGACCCTTCAGACCAACCAGTCCATGATCCCCAACTAAACTAGTGCCACCCATCTGCTCCTGGCCTGTATCAAGTTTGTTAATGGTTTTGTTCATTTGTTCACCGTGAGAGTTGGATAAATAAATTGCTGATTGTTGATTTTGAAGTGTTGGGGATTTATTCTTCTCACTAGCGCAGGTTACACCACTTTTCATGCTAATTTTACAGATTATTGGGCGACACTCTCCTCTGTTTGAGAAAGGTGGTGCTGTCAGCCTTCGCTTTATAAGAGTATTGACGTGATGTACTGCTGAATGCAATGGAGTCAACATGAATCCCAGCCTCTCACTGTGGTTGTGGGTGAATCGCCTTAATTTGGCTCTTAACTCAGAAACTGCACACAATTAACTGCTGAAACAATGATTTACACTTTATTGTATGCAGCAACCAAAAATAAAACTCCTCAAGTAACCAAGTTCAACCTCACTCACAACTTGGCTATCACCCAATTGATGGCGGAATTTAACTGAGTTACCACCAACAGTATCTGTCTCTGGAAGTGTCCAGGGATTCAGTGCAGCATTCTTCTTCCAAGTACTGCTGCTGCATCTTTCTGGAGTTGCATTCTGGTGGAGATTCCTCGCTTTCAAATCTGTGGTGTGATGCTTCTTTAGATTCTAACACCACATCCCCACACTTCTGGAGATCTCCGGTCTGTAGCTTACCTTCTTATCCTCGAGGGTTAGTGGTTTGTTTGATACAGCCTTTCCTGCAAAAAAAACCCTTTACATCAGTGCCTTCCTTCCACAGACAAACTTAATTGTCCTTTTGTCATGAGGTTATTAAACACTTAGCTCATCGGTCTCAGGAAACAACTTGTTGTTTTGCGTCCTTCTTCCCAAGGATGGGTAACTACTAGAAATTAGGCCATTCAACCCATTGAGTCTGCTCCACTATTCAATCATGGCTGATATGTTTCTCAACCCAATTCTTCCCGTAACCCTTGATACGTAAGAATGATTGAAT